>NC_069502.1:822624263-822739263 GCF_027579735.1 Bombina bombina
CCTGAGGTAGGAGGGCAGCTGCTGCACGATGGGCTGCAATAGAGATTCCAACCAGCCTGACATACTCTCAAAAAGAGATCCTATCCCAGATATAATGGGTCTTCCTTTCACCTCCTCCAAGGACTTATGTACCTTGGGGAGGTGATGGAAGATAGGTATAACTGGTGTTTTTACGTGTAAATAATCAAAGGTATTTTGGTCAATGATACCCCCATGCAGTCCATCGTCCAGTAACTCCAGGAATTGTAATTTAAAGGCATTAGTGGGATCACCAGAGAGAGGTAAGTATACTTCTGGATCTTTTATCTGTCTTTCAGCTTCCTTTATATAGTCTACTTTATTTAATACCACAATGCTGCCTCCCTTATCGGCAGATCTAATGACTATGTCATCTCTTTTGGTTAAAGATTCAATGGCTAATTTTTGGCCTCTTGTCAAATTAGGGGTGGTCGCATTGTGGCATTTAGAAAGGGAAATCAAATCCTCCTCTACTCTCCTATGGAAAGCTTCCAGAAATGGACCTCTGTCCCTAGTAGGATAGAATATAGATTTTGGTTTGAAACCTGTGTGTTCCATTTTCAGAAATTCATTCTGAATATTTGATTCATAGTTAAGTTCTTGGAGGGAAAAATAGTCACATGCCTCCTTGAAATCTACTATGTTAATAATATGCTCTATGTGGCCTTTATCCCTCCAAACATCATGATCTCCAATAGTAACAGGAGATTCCTCTGGGGGTGTCTTACCCCAGAAGAATTTCTTGAGTGTGAGATCCCTAATTAAGCGATTTACATCAGTTATTGTTTCAAAAAGGTTGAACGTTGTACTAGGGACAAAGTTCAAACCCAGACTCAATACTGAGGTTTCATCTTCTGTTAGTGTGGAATTAGAAAGATTAATTATTTTTAAATGCGATATTTGTTGTAACGTCCCCTGCCTCTTCGTCCTCTTTGACCTCTTCCTGTGTTTTTTCCTCTTTCTCCTCCCCCCTCTGTTTCCATCCCTACCTGTCCTAAAGGGCCCTGAGCTGTTTGCGTGCTATTTTTAAGACATGATTTAATCTGTGCTTCCGATACTGGAATGTCACTCCTATCTACATTGAGGAATTCCCTACGTCTACTATCAGTACTTTCATTGTTCCTGTCTCTTTGGCTCGCATTTCTAGTAATTCTAGGTTCTGTTCTAGACTGCTGTGAGTCTGTTTTATTACGAGTTAGTTTGCTATTCTGTGTTGGTTTTGGCATTGTTTCTTCCTCATCTGAAGGTTCACTAGAACCACTCCTACCTGAGTGTATAGTCACATTTTTTGAGTCAATATTTTTATCGTTTTTTTCTGTTTATTTCATTGTGCGCACGAATAGGGGCTCTGATATCACACCGAGTACCTTACATTCATTTAATCCCCAGTATCAATTTTTAACGTATCATTTTTTATCAATATATCAAATTGTTTTATTATCATTACAACTCAATTTATTCTATTTTTATATTTATATCTATAATTATTTTTATCTTTCAAAATTAATCACCATTTTTTTGTAGATATCCCAACGATCTGGTATCTGACCGATACATACTTTCAACGAGTTAGTTTCAGTCAGCAGCCCAGACCCAGAACAAATCAGCTTTGGTTTTAGTATATTGCATGAATTTCTTCTTTTTTTGATTTATGCTTTTAAACAAACAAATAAACTTTGACTTTTAAGCATTAGGACTCAGCACATCAGCGCTGCTTTCAAAAAATAAGTGATTGCAGCCAGTGTTAACTGTGTTCAACATTTCCAAATTGAACAAGATTATAAATCCTCAAACAGGACATCTGTTCATTTGCCATGCAAAATCATTTTTTAGATAAATAGTGATCTATCCTTTTTGGGTCCTACAGCGCTTGTTCTATTCCTTCCTATACTATATATATATATATATATATATATATATATATCTGGCCCTATATGTATCTAAAATAAATGTTTCACCCACGGGCTGCATCCCTGCATTTGCACGTGCGTCTTCACAGCTCATTAGAATATGCAATTTAACTGTGTACACTATTGTACACTTATACATTTTCATAGTCTCTGCTGCTGCCACTTCTCAACTGGGTATTTATCACTAATAATAATAATAATTAGCTGGTTCTGTCTTTAGTGCTGTGACTTGCTGGCAGAGTACAACGTCCCTTTAAAATTATCCACATAGAAATATATATTACAAAGCTGTTTCTCTGCTGGTCTTTCACATGTATTATAGAAGGTTTAAGTACAATGCCCCTTTAACTCACAATATACAGACAGGACATACAGATGAGCAGATCATATAGTGCTGTGGGATTTATTTTATGCTCCTACAAAGTGCTACTGATGTATCTGCAGCTGATCAGATGACAACAGTAATGATTATACTCTGGCAGATATAAATGACAGCAGCTGTATAGGGCTTGGGTGTCATGTGATCAGGATAACTAAACACTAGGCAGTGAGTATCAGGCTATATTGTGACACTCAGTGTGTGAGTGAGGTGACACCCTGACTGGTGATATAATGTACAGCACTTATAGACAATAAGCTATAAAACCAGGTCACACACGTGCACTTACCTTCACTGTCACACACGTGCACTTACATTCACTGTCACACACATGCACTTACCTTCACTGTCACACACGTGCACTTACCTTCACTGTCACACACGTGCACTTACCTTCATTGTCACGGTCACACAATTCCTGCATTGGAGCTTCCAGCTGACACATTACACTCAGATCTTCTGTTTTAACATCTACATCAGTATTAATGTCATCTGTCAGAACATTTATTGCAGACAATATTTAATTTCACCCCAAAAGCAACTAATGTTTAACACAGTAATGGGTACTTAATTGCCATACACTTAAAGGGACAGTCTACTTTAAAAGTGTTATTGTTTAAAAAGATAGACAATGCCTTTATTACCCATTCTACAGTTTTGCATAACCAACACTGTTATATTAATACACTTTTTACCTCTGTGATCCCCTTGTATGTAAGCCAATGTAGATGGACCCCTTATCTCAGTTTATTTCACAATCTTGCATTTGAGCCAATTAGTGCTGTTCCTGCATAATTATTATCATTCTACACAGGAGTGAGCACAATGTTATCTATATGACACACAAATGAAATAGCACTATATGGCTGTAAAAGTCATCGAGATAAGAGGTGGCCTGCTTGGGCTTAGAAACAGGTAAACTGAGGTTATAAAGCATATTAATATAACAATCGCTTAGATTACAAGTTTTGCGTTCCGGTTTTAACGCTGAAAAAATGGCCATTTCAGTGTTAAAACTCGGAACGCAGCCATCACGAGTCTTGTCGGTATAGCTGTACCGCAAGCATTTTAGCGTGTAACGCAACGTCAGTTCCGCACTCACAAAAATTATGTTTTTGCATGCGATTTCCATAGCACTGCCATTTCAAGTTGCACGGTGAGGCTAAAATGCTTGCATTCCAGTCTTTACCGACATAATCCATTCCGCAATCTGAGACCAGTAGTTATGAGTTTTGCACAACAAAACTGTTACACAAAACTCATAACTAAAGTGTTACAAAGTAACTAAAGTGTTATATTAACCCCTATTCCACCGCACTCCCGCATCAAACACTAAATTAAACGTATTAACCCCTAATCTGCCGCTCCCGACATCGCCACCACTAATAAAATGTATTAACCCCTATTCCGCCGCCACTATAATAAAGTTATTAACCCTATGCCCCCGCACCCCAACATCGCCCACACTATAATAACAATATTAGCCCTATACAGCCGCTCCCCGACATCGCCGCCACTAAATAAAGTTATTAACCCCTAAACATCTGGCCTCCCAAATCACAGCCACTAAATAAACCTATTAAACCTATTAACCACTAAACCGCCAGGCCCTCACATCGCAATGCCCTACAAAAGACCCTTTTAATGGCTATTGGTAGTTTATTGTAGGCTAGGGTTTTTATTTTGAAGGGGCTTTTTTATTTTTATATGGCTATTAGAATAGGTGTAATTGTTTTTATTTTGGATAATTTCGTTTCGGCTAGATTACGATTTTTGGGTTATGAGTGGCTCGGTACTAACTTGCAAGTTATTTCCACCACTCACCTCCCTATAGCGCTGCTATTACAGGTTTGCGAAAACCTGGCGTTAGCAGGCAATATGTCAGCGTTGAGCTCCATACCGCACCCAAATACCAGCGCTGCTTTGAGCTGGTTTTACGTGCTCGTGCACAATTTCCCCATAGACATCAATGGGGAGAGCCGGCTAAAAAAAAGCTTAACACCTGCAATAAAGGAGCGTAAAGCTCCGTAACGCAGCCCCATTGATTCCTATGATGAAAATTATGTTTACACCTAACACCCTAACATAAACCCTGAGTCTAAACACCCCTAATCTGCTGCCCCCGACAACTACATTACACTTATTAACCCCTAATCTGCCGTCCCTAACATCGTCGCCACCTACATTACACTTATCTTCCGCCCCCAATGTCGTCGTCGCCACCTACCTACACTTATTAACCCCTAATCTGCCGCCCCCAACGTCGCTGCCAGTATACTTAAGTTATTAACCCCTAAACCTAACCCTAAGTCTAACCCTAACACCCACTAACTTTAATATAATTAAAATAAATCTAAATAAAAATTACAATTAATACCTAAATAATTCATATTTAAAACCAAATACTTACCTATAAAATAAACCCTAAGCTAGCTACAATATAACTAATAGTTACATTGTAGCTATCTTAGGTTTTATTTTTATTTTACAGGCAAGTTTGTATTTATTTTAACAAGGTAGAAGGTAGAATAGTTAGTAAATAGTTATTAACTATTTACTAACTACCTAGTAAAAATAAATACAAATTTACTTGTAAAATAAAACCTAACCTGTCTTACACTAACACCTAACCTTACACAACAATTAAATAAATTACATTAATTAAATACAATTAACTAAATTACAACAACCCCCCCCCCACTAAATTACACAAAATAAAAAGGAAATGATCAAATATTTAAACTAATTACACCTAATCTAATAGCCCTATCAAAATAAAAAAGCCCCCCCAAAAAAAAAAAAAAACACTAGCCTAAACTAAACTGCCAATAGCCCTTAAAAGGGCCTTTTGCGGGGCATTGCCCCAAAGAAATCAGCTCTTTTACCTGTAAAAAAAATACAAACAACCCCCAACAGTAAAACCCTCCACCCACACAACCAACCCCCCCCCAAATAAAATCCTATCTAAAAAACCTAAGCTCCCCATTGCCCTGAAAAGGGCATTTGGATGGGCATTGCCCTTAAAAGGTCATTTAGCTCTTTTTCAGCCCAAACCCTAAGCTAAAAATAAAACCCACCCAATAAACCCTTAATAAAACCTAACACTAACCCCCGAAGATCCACTTAATGTTTTTGAAGACCGGTCATCCATCCTCAACGAAGCCGGGAGAAGTCTTCATCCAAGCGGCAAGAAGTCCTCAACGAAGCCGGGAGAAGTCTTCATCCAAGCGGCAAGAAGTGGTCCTCCAGACGGGCAGAAGTCTTCATCCAGACGGCATCTTTTATCTTCATCCTTCCGACGCGGAGCGGCTCCATCTTCAAGACATCCGGCGCGGAGATTCCTCTTCTTTCGATGGTTCTTGAACAATGTATTTTCCTTTAAATGACGTCATCCGAGGTGGCGTCCCTTGAATTTTGATTGGCTGAATTCCAATCAGCCAATAGAATTGAAGCTCAAATTGAAGCTCAATTTTTTTCAACTTTAATTCCGATTGGCTGATAGAATTCTATCAGCCAATCGGAATTCAAGGGACGCCATCTTGGATGACGTCATTTAAAGGAATATTCATTGTTCAAGAACCATTGAAAGAAGAGGATGCTCCAGGCCAGATGTCTTGAAGATTGAGTCGCTCCGTGTCGGAAGGATGAAGATAGAAGATGCCGTCTGGATGAAGACTTCTGCCCGTCTGGAGGACCACTTCATGCCGCTTGGATGAAGAATTCTCCCGGCATCGTTGAGGATGGATGCCAGGTCTTCAAAAACTGTAAGTGGATCTTCAGGGGTTAGTGTTAGGTTTTATTAAGGGTTTATTGGGTGGGTTTTATTATTAGCTTAGGGTTTGAGCTGAAAAAAAGCTAAATGCCCTTTAAAGGGCAATGCTCATCTAAATGCCCTTTTCAGGGCAATGGGGAGCTTAGGTTTTTAAGATAGGATTTTATTTGGGGTGGTTGGTTGTGTGGGTGGTGGGTTTTACTGTTGGGGGGGTTGTTTGTATTTTTTTTTTACAGGTAAAAGAGCCGATTTATTTGGGGCAATGCCCCGCAAAAGGCCCTTTTAACGGCTATTGGCAGTTTAGTTTAGGCTAGGTTTTTTTTTATTTTGGGGGGGCTTTTTTATTTTGATAGGGCTATTAGATTAGTTGTAATTAGTTTAAATATTTGATCATTTCTTTTTTATTTTGTGTAATTTAGTGGGGTTTTTTTTTTTGTAATTTAGTTAATTGTGTTTAATTAATGTAATTTATTTAATTGTAGTGTAAGGTTAGGTGTTAGTGTAAGACAGGTTAGGTTTTATTTAACAGGTAAATTTGTATTTATTTTTACTAGGTAGTTAGTAAATAGTTAATAACTATTTACTAACTAATCAACCTAGTTAAAATAAATACAAACTTACCTGTGAAATTAAAATAAAACCTAAGATAACTACAATGTAACTATCAGTTATATTGTAGCTAGCTTAGGTTTTATTTTACAGGTAAGTATTTAGTTTTAAATAGGAATTATTTAGGTATTAATTGTAATTTTTATTTAGATTTATTTTAATTATGTTAAAGTTAGTGGGTGTTAGGGTTAGACTTAGGCTTAGGTTTAGGGGTTAATAACTTTATTATAGTGGCGGCGATTTTGGGGGCAGCAGATTAGGGGTTAATAACAGTAATGTAGGTTGCGGCGATGTTAGGGATGGAAGATTAGGGGTTAATAATATTTAACTAGTGGTTGCGATGCGGTAGTATGGCGGTTTAGGGGTTAATATGTTTATTATAGTGGTGGCGATGTCGGGAGCGGCAGATTAGGGGTTAATAATTTTATTTTAGTGTTTGCAATGCGGGAGGGCCTCGGTTTAGGGGTTAATAGATAGTTTATGGGTGTTAGTGTACTTTTTTGCACTTTAGTTATGAGTTTTATGTTACGGCTTTGTAAAGTAAAACTCGTAACTACTGACTTTCAGTTTACGGTACGGATCTTGACGGTATAGGCTGTACCGCTCACTTGTGGCCGGACAGGCAAACTCGTAATACCGACGCTATGGAAGTCCCATTAAAAAAGGACTTTTTGTAAACTGCGGTAGTTACGTTGTGTTATGGCCAAAAAAGTGTGCGGTACAGATATATCTGCAAGACTCGTAATACCAGCAGTATCATAACGCAAAACTCATAATCTAGCCGATAGTTATTTTTTCGTAATTTAGTGTTTTTTTATTTTTTGTAATTTAGTATTTTTTTATTTTTTGTACTTTAGTATTTTCTATTTTTTGTAATTGTAGATTTAATTTTTTTTAGTAGTGTTAGGTTTTTTTAATGGGTAATTTAGTTTATTTAATTTTGTAGTTATTTTAATTTTAGTATAATAGTAATGTTAGTTTAATATATAGTTTAAACTTAGTTTTTTTTTTTTATTTCACAGGTTTTAAGATAGGGATAGGGATATTGAAATTTTAATATAAAGTTAGGTGGTTGTTAGGTTTAGGGGTTAATAGTTTAATTTAGTTTTTTGCGATGTGGGGGCTATCGGTTTAGGGGTTAATAGGTTTATTTAGTGTCGGTGATGTGGGAGCCCAGAGGTTTAGGGGTTAATAACTTTATTTAGTGGCGGCGATGTTGAGTGGCGGAATATGGGTTAATAACTTTATTATAGAGTGGGCGATGTTGGGGTGCAGGGGAATAGGGGTTAATAACTATTATAGTTGTGGCGATGTCGGGGAGCGGAGGAATAGGGGTTAATAACTTAAGTTAGGTGGCGGCAATGTCAGGAGAAGCAGATTAGTGGTGTTTAGACGTGGGGTTTATATTATGGTGTTAGGTTTAAACTTAACTTTTTATCCCCCATAGACATTATTTGGGTTGCGTTACGGCGATCGCCATTCCTCGCTCTCCCCATTGATGTATATCGGGAAAGCGTGCACAAGCACGTATTCTCAGCCCTTGAATTTTGTGCGGTATGGAGCTCATCGCAACCATATCGCACGCACAAGGTGGCTTTTTAAAAACTTGTAATGGCAGCGATATGGAGGGTGAAAAAATGCAACTTTTGTTGCGTTCGTTTCGCACCCTCTATAGAGCAAAATCTTGTAATCTAGGTGAATGTTAGTTATGCAAAGCTGGGGAATGGGTAGTAAAGGCGTAATTTTATTAGATTTGTAAATTCAGATGTAACTTAAAATATTTAAAATATATTGCAAATTTGCAGGTACGAGTATGAAGCATAAACACCCAAAACATATTTCAAAACTTAAAGGAATATTCCAGCCAAAATTAGAATCCACATGGGTGCATTTCAGTTTTGAATAGAAGCAGTTTTTAATATACATGCATTAGCAAAATTGCTTCTAATAAAAGCTATAGCTGTTTCAAAAGTGTATTTAAGTATGCACCGTGCACCAGCATTTTAAACACAGCACTTGCTCAGAGAGCCTAAAGGTGCTTTTATTATATGGTAATGACTCAATTTGTTAATTGCTTACATGATAGAAGCCCCGCAGGCGTTCTGAGCAACTGCAGTATTTAAAATGCTGGTGCACTGACAAAATCCAGATATGCTTCACATGCACGTGTAGAGAAAAATGTTAACACTAAAACAGTGATAACTTTTATTATAAGCATTTTTGCCAATACATTTATATTGCAAATATGTTTTTATTCAAAGATGTAATTCAACTATGTGTATTTAAATTTTGACCGGAATGTCCCTTTAAATTTACATATAATAGTCTGTAGATTAAATAATGTTCCACTACTGTCATCGTATTAAAAGAATATTTACCGTATATTGCAAAGTACCAGATGCCAATTTATTCCTATATTTAATCTTTATTAATGGCCTAAATGTCTGAGTTCACAATAAAGAGTTTTAAGAATACCATTTAATGAACTAGAAGAGGGATAGAGAGTGCACATGAGTGTATCATTTACATGAAGCAGAGCGTGAAGACAAAAAAGGTAAGAGAGGGCATGTGTGTGTGTATCATTTACATGAAGCAGAGGATGAGAGAGAAGGGAAGAGAGGGCATGTGTGTGTATCATTTACATGAAGCAGAGGATGAGAGAGAAGGGAAGAGAGGGCATGTATGTGTATCATTTACATGAAGCAGAGGGTGAGAGAGAAGGGAAGAGAGGGCATGTGTGTGTATCATTTACCTGAAGCAGAGGGTGAGAGAGAAGGGAAGAGAGGGCATGTGTGTGTATCATTTACATGAAGCAGAGGGTGAGAGAGAAGGAAGAGAGGGCATGTGTGTGTATCATTTACATGAAGCAGAGGGTGAGAGAGAAGGGAAGAGAGGGCATGTGTGTGTATCATTTACCTGAAGCAGAGGGTGAGAGAGAAGGGAAGAGAGGGCATGTGTGTGTATCATTTACATGAAGCAGAGGGTGAGAGAGAAGGAAGAGAGGGCATGTGTGTGTATCATTTACATGAAGCAGAGGGTGAAGACAAAAAAGGTAAGGGAGGGCATTTGTGTGTACCATTCACATGAAGCAGAGGGTGAGAGAGAAGGGAAGAGAGGGCATGTGTGTGTATTATTTACATGAAGCAGAGGGTGAGAGAGAAGGGAAGAGAGGGCATGTGTGTGTATTATTTACATGAAGCAGAGGGTGAGAGAGAAGGGAAGAGAGGGCATGTGTGTGTACCATTCACATGAAGCAGAGGGTGAGAGAGAAGGGAAGAGAGGGCATGTGTGTGTGTCATTTACATGAAGCAGAGGGTGAGAGAGAAGAGAAGAGAGGGCATGTGTGTGTACCATTTACATAAAGCAGAGGGTGAGAGAGAAGGGAAGAGAGGGCATGTGTGTATCATTTACATGAAGCAGAGGGTGAGAGAGAAGGGAAGAGAGGGCATGTGTGTGTACCATTAACATGAAGCAGAGGATGAGAGAGAATGGAAGAGAGGGCATGTGTGTGGGTACCATTTACATGAAGCAAAGGGTGAGAGAGAAGAGAAGAGAGGGCATGTGTGTGTACCATTTACATGAAGCAGAGGGTGAGAGAGAAGGGAAGAGAGGGCATGTGTGTGTACCATTCACATGAAGCAGAGGGTGAGAGAGAAGGGAAGAGAGGGCATGTGTGTGTGTCATTTACATGAAGCAGAGGGTGAGAGAGAAGAGAAGAGAGGGCATGTGTGTGTACCATTTACATAAAGCAGAGGGTGAGAGAGAAGGGAAGAGAGGGCATGTGTGTATCATTTACATGAAGCAGAGGGTGAGAGAGAAGGGAAGAGAGGGCATGTGTGTGTACCATTTACATGAAGCAGAGGATGAGAGAGAATGGAAGAGAGGGCATGTGTGTGGGTACCATTTACATGAAGCAAAGGGTGAGAGAGAAGAGAAGAGAGGGCATGTGTGTGTACCATTTACATGAAGCAGAGGGTGAGAGAGAAGGGAAGAGAGGGCATGTGTGTGTACAATTCACATGAAGCAGAGGGTGAGAGAGAATGGAAGAGAGGGCATGTGTGTGTATCATTCACATGAAGCAGAGGGTGAGAGAGAATGGAAGAGAGGGCATGTGTGTGTATCATTCACATGAAGCAGAGGGTGAGAGAGAAGGTAAGAGAGGGCATGTGTGTGTGTACCATTCACATGAAGCAGAGGGTGAGAGAGAAGGTAAGAGAGGGCATGTGTGTGTATCATTTACATGAAGCAGAGGGTGGGAGAGAAGGGAAGAGAGGGCATGTGTGTGTATCATTTACATGAAGCAGAGGGTGAGAGAGAAGGGAAGAGAGGGCATGTGTGTGTATCATTTACATGAAGCAGAGGGTGAGAGAGAAGGTAAGAGAGGGCATGTGTGTGTATCATTTACATGAAGAAGAGGGTGAGAGAGAAGGTAAGAGAGGGCATGTGTGTGTGTATCATTTACATGAAGAAGAGGGTGAGAGAGAAGGTAAGAGAGGGCATGTGTGTGTGTGTATCATTTACATGAAGCAGAGGGTGAGAGAGAAGGGAAGAGAGGGCATCTGTGTGTGTATGATTTACATGAAGCAGAGGGTGAGAGAGAGAATGGAAGAGAGGGCATGTGTGTGGGTACCATTTACATGAAGCAAAGGGTGAGAGAGAAGAGAAGAGAGGGCATGTGTGTGTACCATTTACATGAAGCAAAGGGTGAGAGAGAAGAGAAGAGAGGGCATGTGTGTGTATCATTTACATGAATCAGAGGGTGAGATTGAAGAGAATAGAGGGCATGTGTGTGTACCATTTACATGAAGCAGAGGGTGAGAGAGAAGGGAAGAGAGGGCATGTGTGTGTATCATTTACATGAAGCAGAGGATGAGAGAGAAGGAAGAGAGGGCATGTGTGTGTATCATTTACATGAAGCAGAGGGTGAGAGAGAAGAAAGGGCATGTGTGTGTACCATTTACATGAAGCAGAGGGTGAGAGAGAAAGGAAGAGAGGGCATGTTTGTGCATCATTTACATGAAGCATAGTGTGAAGAAAAAAAAAAAAGGTAAGGGAGGGCATTCATGTGTACCATTCACATGAAGCAGAAGGTGAGAGAGAAGGGAAGAGAGGGCATGTGTGTGCATCATTTACATGAAGCAGAGGGTGAGAGAGAAGGGAAGAGAGGGCATGTGTGTGTGTATCATTTACATGAAGCAGAGGGTGAGAGAGAAGGGAAGAGAGGGCATATGTGTGTATTATTTACATGAAGCAGAGGGTGAGAGAGAAGGGAAGAGAGGGCATGTGTGTGTAGCATTTACATGAAGCAGAGGGTGAGAGAGAAGGGAAGAGAGGGCAAGTACTGACAGAGAGATCTGTCACGCGGCTCCATCCTGGTGGGACACTCCGGCAGACCCGGCTTGACCCTTTGGCGGGTCAACTTCAGTTTTTAGAAACTATTTTCTGAGACAGGTTTCCTAGCATCAGCTATGGTGTACTGTAATTAAGTTTTAGTGATAAGCATTCCCATTGTTTAATCACCTCCAGAGTCAGACTGCTAGGTGATATTTAAATTGTTTATCTGCTTAAGTAATGTAATTCTATTGTATCATGAAAAAGGGCGTCTTCCCTCTATCTAATGTACAATACTGCCAACCCCCCATCTGGTCTCAAACCTGCATAAATACTGGGCATATAGCCCTCAATAAAGTGCATTCTGTTTTTACCTTCAATGTGGAGCCTGGACTCATGTTTGAGGGGGGAATTAGCTGGGGTGTGTATTGCTGATCCCATATTCAGGACATCTTTCATCTGGTATTAACTCTTGATATCTGATGATACCATAACATGTATCATTTTACATGAAGCAGGAGGATAAGAGAGAAGGGAAGAGAGAGAGTGTGTGTGTGTGTGTGTGTGTACCATTTACATGAAGCAGAGGATAAGAGAGAAGGGAAGAGAGGGCATGCGTGTGTATCATTTACATGAAGCAGAAAGTAAGAGAGAAGGGAAGAGAGGGCGTGTGTGTGTACCATTTACATGAAGCAGAGGATAAGAGAGAAGGGAAGAGAGGGCATGCATGTGTATCATTTACATAAAGCAGAGGATGAGAGAGAAGGGAAGAGAGGGCATGTGTGTGTATCATTTACATAAAGCAGAAGATGAGAGAGAAGGAAGAGAGGGCAAGTGTGTGTATCATTTACATGAAGCAGAGGATGAGAGAGAAGGAAGAGAGGGCATGTGTGTGTATCATTTACATGAAGCAGAGGGTGAGAGAGAAGGGAAGAGAGGGCATATGTGTGTATCATTTACCTGAAGCAGAGGGTGAAAGAGAAGGGAAGAGAGGGCATGTGTGTGTACCATTTACATGAAGCAGAGGGTGAGAGAGAAGGGAAGAGAGGGCATGTGTGTGTACCATTTACATGAAGCAGAGGGTGAGAGAGAAGGGAAGAGAGGGCATGTATGTGTGTATTATTTACATGAAGCAGAGGGTGAGAGAGAAGGGAAAAGAGGGCGTGTGTGTATCATTTACATGAAGCAGAGGATGAGAGAGAAGGTAAGAGAGGGCATGAGTGTGTATCATTTACATGAAGCAGAGGGTGAGAGAGAAGGGAAGAGAGGGCATGTGTGTGTATCATTTACATGAAGCAGAGGATGAGAGAGAAGGGAAGAGAGTGCATGTGTGTGTATCATTTACATGAAGCAGAGGATGAGAGAGAAGGAAGAGAGGGCATGTTTGTGTATCAGTTACATGAAGCAGAGGATAAGAGAGAAGGGAAGAGAGAGCATGTGTGTGTGTGTGTGTACCATTTACATGAAGCAGACGGTGAGAGAGAAGGGAAGAGGGTGTGTGTGTGTATCATTTAGAAGAAGCAGAGGATAAGAGAGAAGGGAAGAGAGGGCATGTGTGTGTATCATTTACATGAAGCAGAGGGTGAGAGAGAGAAGGGAAGAGAGGGCATGTGTGTGTACCATTTACATGAAGCAGAGGGTGAGAGAGAAGGGAAGAGAGGGCATGAGTGTGTACCATTTACATGAAGCAGAGGATGAGAGAGAAGGGAAGAGAGGGCATGTGTGTGTATCATTTACATGAAGCAGAGGATGAGAGAGAAGGAAGAGAGGGCATGTTTGTGTATCATTTACATGAAGCAGAGGATAAGAGAGAAGGGAAGAGAGAGCATGTGTGTGTGCATCATTTTACATGAAGCAGAGGATAAGAGAGAAGGGAAGAGAGGGTATGTGTGTGTATCATTTACATGAAGCAGAGGGTGAGAAAGAAGGAAGAGAGGGCATGTGTGTGTATCATTTACATGAAGCGGAGGGTGAGAGAGAAGGGAAGAGAGGGCATGTGTGTGTGTATCATTTACATGAAGCAGAGGATAAGAGAGAAGGGAAGAGAGGGCATGTGTGTGTATCATTTACATGAAGCAGAGGGTAAGAGAGAAGGGAAGAGAGGGCATGTGTGTGTCATTCACATGAAGCAGAGGGTGAGAGAGGAGAAGAAGGGAAGAGAGGGCATGTGTGTGTATCATTTACATGAAGCAGAGGGTGAGAGAGAAGGGAAGAGAGGGCATGTGTGTGTACCATTTACATGAAGCAGAGGATGAGAGAGAAGGGAAGAGAGGGCATGTGTGTGTATCATTTACATGAAGCAGAGGGTAAGAGAGAAGGGAAGAGAGGGCATGTGTGTGTATCATTTTACATGAAGCAGAGGGTAAGAGAGAAGGGAAGAGAGGGCATGTGTGTGTATCATTTACATGAAGCAGAAGATGAGAGAGAAGGAAGAGAGGGCATGTTTGTGTATCATTTACATGAAGCAGAGGATAAGAGAGAAGAGAAGAGAGAGTATGTGTGTGTATCATTTACATGAAGCAGACGGTGAGAGAGAAGGGAAGAGAGGGCATGTGTGTGTATCATTTACATGAAGCAGAGGGTGAGAGAGAAGGGAAGAGAGGGCATGAGTGTGTATCATTTACATGAAGCAGAGGGTAAGAGAGAAGGGAAGAGAGGGCATGAGTGTGTGTCATTTACATGAAGCAGAGGGTGAGAGAGAAGGGACGAGAGGGCATGTGTGTGTGTATCATTTACATAAAGCAGAGGGTGAGAGAGAAGGAAGAGAGAGCATGTGTGTGTATCATTTACATGAAGCAGAGGGCGAGAGAGAAGGGAAGAGAGGGCAAGTGTGTGTGTATTATTTATATGAAGCAGAGGGTGAGAGAGAAGGGAAGAGAGGGCAGTGTGTGTATCATTTACATGAAGCAGAGGGTAAGAGAGAAGGGAAGAGAGGGCATGTGTGTGAACCATTTACATGAAGCAGAGGGTGAGAGAGAAGGGAAGAGAGGGCATGTGTGTGTGTGTATCATTTACATGAAGCAGAGGGTGAGAGAGAAGGGAAGAGAGGGCATGTGTGTGTGTGTCATTTACATGAAGCAGAGGGTGAGAGAGAAGGGAAGAGAGGGCATGTGTGTGTATCATTTTACATGAAGCAGAGGGTAAGAGAGAAGGGAAGAGAGGGCATGTGTGTGTATCATTTACATGAAGCAGAGGGTAAGAGAGAAGGGAAGAGAGGGCATGTGTGTGTATCATTTACATGAAGCAGAGGGTGAGAGAGAAGGGAAGAGAGGGCATGTGTGTATGTCATTTACATGAAGCAGAGGGTGAGAGAGAAGGGAAGAGAGGGCATGTGTGTGTATCATTTACATGAAGCAGAGGATGAGAGAGAAGGAAGAGAGGGCATGTGTGTGTATCATTTACATGAAGCAGAGGATGAGAGAGAAGGAAGAGAGGGCATGTGTGTATATCATTTACATGAAGCAGAGGGTGAGAGAGAAGGGAAGAGAGGGCGTGTGTGTGTACCATTTACATGAAGCAGAGGGTGAGAGAGAAGTGACGAGAGGGCATGTGTGTGTGTGTGTGTGTGTGTGTATCATTTTACATGAAGCAGAGGGTAAGAGAGAAGGGAAGAGAGGGCATGTGTGTGTATCATTTACATGAAGCAGAGGGTGAGAGAGAAGGAAGAGAGGGCATGTGTGTGTATCATTTTACATGAAGCAGAGGGTAAGAGAGAAGGGAAGAGAGGGCGTGTGTGTATATCATTTACATGAAGCAGAGGGTGAGAGAGAAGGAAGAGAGGGCGTGTGTGTATTATTTACATGAAGCAGAGGATGAGAGAGAAGGGAAGAGAGGGCGTGTGTGTGTACCATTTACATGAAGCAGAGGGTGAGAGAGAAGTGACGAGAGGGCATGTGTGTGTATCATTTACATGAAGCAGAGGGTGAGAGAGAAGGAAGAGAGGGCATGTGTGTGTATCATTTTACATGAAGCAGAGGGTAAGAGAGAAGGGAAGAGAGGGCGTGTGTGTATATCATTTACATGAAGCAGAGGGTGAGAGAGAAGGAAGAGAGGGCATGTGTGTGTACCATTTACATGAAGCAGAGGATGAGAGAGAAGGGAAGAGAGGGCATGTGTGTGTGTATTATTTACATGAAGCGGAGGGTGAGAGAGAAGGGAAGAGAGGGCATGTGTGTGTACCATTTACATGAAGCAGAGGATGAAAGAGAAGGAAGAGAGGGTATGTGTGTGTATCATTTACATGAAGCAGAGGGTGAGAGAGAAAGAAGAGAGGGCATGTGTGTGTGTATCATTTACATGAAGCAGAGGATGAGAGAGAAGGAAGAAAGGGCATGTGTGTGTATCATTTACGTGAAGCAGAGGGTGAGAGAGAAGGAAGAAAGGGCATGTGTGTGTATCATTTACATGAAGCAGAGGGTGAGAGAGAATGGAAGAGAGGGCATGTGTGTGTGTGTGTGTGTGTATGATTTACATGAAGCAGAGGGTGAGAGAGAAGGGAAGAGAGGGCATGTGTGTGTATCATTTACATGAAGCAAAGAGTGAAAGATAAGGGAAGAGAGGGCATGTGTGTGTGTATCATTTACATGAAGCAGAGGGTGAGAGAGAAGGGAAGAGAGAGCATGTGTGTGCTATTCACATGAAGCAGAGGGTGAGAGAGAAGAGAGGGCATGTGTGTGTACCATTTACATGAAGCAGAGGGTGAGAGAGAAGGGAAGAGAGGGCATGTGTGTGTGCAATTTACATGAAGCAGAGGATGAGAGAGAAAGAAGAGAGGGCATGTGTATGTACCATTTACATGAAGCAGAAGGTGAGAGAGAAGGGAAGAGAGGGTGTGTGTGCCACTTATATAACGCACATGGTAAGAGAGAAGGGAGGAAAGGGCATGTGTGAGTACGATTTACATGAATCAGAGGGTGAGAATGAAGAGAATCGAGGCCAGGTGTATGTATTATTCCCACGAAGCAGAGGGTGAGACAGAGGGCATGAGTGTGTATCATTTACATGAAGCAGAGGGTGAGAGAGAAGGAAGAGAGGGCATGTGTGTGTGTATCATTTACATGAAGCAGAGGGTGAGAGAGAAGGAAGAAAGGGCATGTGTGTGTATCATTTACATGAAGCAGAGGGTGAGAGAGAAGAGAAGAGAGGGTGTGTGTGTGTATCATTTACATGAATCAGAGGGTGAGAGAGAAGGAAGAGAGGGCATGTGTGTGTGTATCATTTACATGAAGCAGAGGGTGAGAGAGAATGGAAGAGAGGGCATGTGTGTGTGTGTGTATCATTTACATGAAGCAGAGGGTGAGAGAGAAGGGAAGAGAGGGCATGTGTGTGTGTGTGTATCATTTACATGAAGCAAAGAGTGAAAGATAAGGGAAGAGAGGGCATGTGTGTGTGTATCATTTACATGAATCAGAGGGTGAGAGAGAAGGGAAGAGAGAGCATGTGTGTGCTATTCACATGAAGCAGAGGGTGAGAGAGAAGAGAGGGCATGTGTGTGTACCATTTACATGAAGCAGAGGGTGAGAGAGAAGGGAAGAGAGGGCATGTGTGTGTATAATTTACATGAAGCAGAGGATGAGAGAGAAAGAAGAGAGGGCATGTGTATGTACCATTTACATGAAGCAGAAGGTGAGAGAGAAGGGAAGAGAGGGTGTGTGTGCCACTTATATAACGCACATGGTAAGAGAGAAGGGAGGAAAGGGCATGTGTGAGTACGATTTACATGAATCAGAGGGTGAAAATGAAGAGAATCGAGGCCAGGTGTATGTATTATTCCCACGAAGCAGAGGGTGAGACAGAGGGCATGAGTGTGTATCATTTACATGAAGCAGAGGGTGAGAGAGAAGGGAAGAGAGGGCATGTGTGTGTGTACCATTTACATGAAGCAGAGGATGAGAGAGAAGGAAGAGAAGGCGAGTGTGTGTACTATTTACATGAAGCAGAGGGTGAGAGAGAAGGAAGAGAGGGCATGTGTGTGTGTGAGGGTGAGAGAGAAGAGAGGGCATGTGTGTGTACCATTTACATGAAGCAGAGGGTGAGAGAGAAGGGAAGAGAGGGCATGTGTGTGTATAATTTACATGAAGCAGAGGGTGAGAGAGAAAGAAGAGAGGGGCATGTGTATGTACCATTTACATGAAGCAGAAGGTGAGAGAGAAGGGAAGAGAGGGTGTGTGTGCCACTTATATAACGCACATGGTAAGAGAGAAGGGAGGAAAGGGCATGTGTGAGTACGATTTACATGAATCAGAGGGTGAGAATGAAGAGAATCGAGGCCAGGTTTATGTATTAATCCCACGAAGCAGAGGGTGAGACAGAGGGCATGAGTGTGTATCATTTACATGAAGCAGAGGGTGAGAGAGAAGGGAAGAGAGGGCATGTGTGTGTGTATCATTTACATGAAGCCGAGGGTGAGAGAGAAGGAAGAGAGGCGATGTGTGTGTACTATTTACATGAAGCAGAGGGTGAGAGAGAAGGAAGAGAGGGCATGTGTGTGTGTGAGGGTGAGAGAGAAGAAAAGACCAGCCCCTCCATTACATATGCAGCGTCACCCGCAAAAGCCGGCGATGCCGGTTTTTGCACAGCTTTGGTATCCTATATACAGCGCCGCATATAAATGCGGCACGTATATTTCACCCATTGGACGTAGATTTTTCACCCATAGACTAACATATAAAACCCGCGCAATTCGGTATCCAATATCCAGCGCAAGGCCTTACGTGGCGAAAATGGAGAAATCTTACTCCATTTTCACCGTCGCCATAAAATGCAGCCGTAGCAGGCCTTGTGCTGAGTATGGGAGCACCGTAACTCCCTAAAATGCCTTGAAAAAAAAAAAAACTAACACCTAACGCATGCGCAATGTCTATCTACCTGTCAACTGCAATCCCCCACCGCAATACCTAATAAAGTGTATTAACCCCTAAACCGCCGCTCCCGGGCCCCGCCGCACATAAATAAAGTGTTTAACCCCTAAACCGCCGCTCCCGATCAGCCAATTCTATTGGCTCATCCAATCAGCCAATCGGATTGAACTTCAATCCGATTGGCTGATTAAATCAACCAATCAGATTTTTCATACCTTATTTCCGATTGGCTGATAGAATCCTATCAGCCAATTGGAATTTGAGGGACGCCATCGTGGATGACGTCATTTAAAGGAATATTCATTCGTCGTTAGTCCGTCGGCCTAGAAGGAAGTTCCGCGCCGGAGGTCTTCAAGATGGAGCCGCCCCTCGCCGGATGGATGAAGATAGAAGATAACGCTTGGATGAAGACGTCTGCCGGTCCGGATGTCCTCTTCTGCCCGGATAGGATGAAGACCTCTGCTGGTCTGGATGTCCTCTTCTGCCCCATCGGATGAAGACTTCGGCCCGGCTGGGTGAAAACGGCTCAAGATAGGGTGATCTTCAATGGGTAGTGTTAGTTTTTTTTAAGGGGGGATCGGGTGGGTTTTAGAGTAGGGGTGTGTGGGTGGTGGGTTGTAATGTTGGGGGGGGGATTGTTCTTTTTTTTTACAGGTAAAAGAGCAGATTACTTTGGGGCAATGCCCCGCAAAAGGCCCTTTTAAGGGCTGATAAAAGAGCCGATTACTTTGGGGCAATGCCCCGCAAAAGGCCCTTTCAAGGACTATTTGTAATTTAGTTTAGGATAGGGAATTTTATTATTTTGGGGGGCTTTTTTATTTTATTAGGGGGCTTAGATTAGGTGTAATTAGTTTAAACTTCTTGTAATATTTTTTTATTTTTTGTAATTTAGTGGGGGGGGTTTTGTACTATAGTTTAGTTTATTTAATTGTATTTTATTTTAGATAATTGTAGTTATTTTATTTAAATTAATTTATTGATAGTGTAGTGTTAGGTGTATTTGTAACTTAGGTTAGGATTTATTTTACAGGTAATTTTGTAATTATTTTAACTAGGTAGCTATTAAATAGATATTAACTATTTAATAGCTATTGTACCTAGTTAAAATAAATACAAAGTTGCCTGTAAAATAAATATAAACCCTAAAATAGCTACAATGTAATTATTAATTATATTGTAGCTATCTTAGGGTTTATTTTATAGGTATTTATTTAGTTTTAAATAGGAATAATTTAGTTAATAATATTAATACTATTTAGATTTATTTAAATAATAATTAAGTTAGGGGGGTGTTAGGGTTAGACTTAGGTTTAGGGGGTAATACATTTAATGTAGGTGGCGGCGGTGTAGGGGGGGGTCAGATTAGATGTTAATATATTTAATGTAGGTGGCGGTGGTGTAGGGGGGTCAGATTAGAGGTTAATATATTTAATGTAGGTGGCGGCGGTGTAGGGGGGTCAGATTAGGGGTTAATAAATTTAATGTAGGTGGCGGCGGGGTCCGGGAGCGGCGGTTTAGGGGTTAATACATATAATGAAGACGGCAGTGGGCTCTGGAAGCGACGGTTTAGGGGTTAATACTAGGATAGGTTTATTGCGGTGTGGGCTATGGCAGTTTAGGGGTTAATAATTAGGCTTAGAATAAAAACTACATTTAAACACCAAAAAACTCTGAGCCATCTCCGTGGAGATGTTGCCTGTGCAACGGCAAAGAGAATGACTGGGGAAGGCGGAGCCTAGGAGGGATCATGTGACCAGCTTTGCTGGGCTCTTTGCCATTTCCTGTTGGGGAAGAGAATATTCCACAAGTAAGGATGACGCCGTGGACCGGACACACCTATGTTGGAGAAAGAGGGCGTGTGTGTATCATTTACATGAAGCAGAGGGTAAGAGAGAAGGGAAGAGAGGGCATGTGTGTGAACCATTTACATGAAGCAGAGGGTGAGAGAGAAGGGAAGAGAGGGCATGTGTGTGTATCATTTACATGAAGCAGAGGGTGAGAGATAAGGGAAGAGAGGGCATGTGTGTGTATCATTTTACATGAAGCAGAGGGTAAGAGAGAAGGGAAGAGAGGGCGTGTGTGTGTATCATTTACATGAAGCAGAGAGTGAGAGAGAAGGGAAGAGAGGGCATGTGTGTGTATCATTTTACATGAAGCAGAGGGTAAGAGAGAAGGGAAGAGAGGGCATGTGTGTGTATCATTTTACATGAAGCAGAGGGTAAGAGAGAAGGGAAGAGAGGGCATGTGTCTGTATCATTTTACATGAAGCAGAGGGTAAGAGAGAAGGGAAGAGAGGGCATGTGTGTGTACTATTTACATGAAGCAGAGGGTGAGAGAGAAGGGAAGAGAGGGCATGTGTGTGTATCATTTACATGAAGCAGAGGATGAGAGAGAAGGAAGAGAGGGCATGTGTGTGTATCATTTACATGAAGCAGAGGGTGAGAGAGAAGGGAAGAGAGGGCATGTGTGTGTGTATCATTTACATGAAGCAGAGGGTGAGAGAGAAGGAAGAGAGGGCATGTGTGTGTGTATCATTTACATGAAGCAGAGGGTGAGAGAGAAGGGAAGAGAGGGCGTGTGCGTGTACCATTTACATGAAGCAGAGGGTGAGAGAGAAGTGACGAGAGGGCATGTGTGTGTGTATCATTTACATGAAGCAGAGGGTGAGAGAGAAGGAAGAGAGGGCATGTGTGTGTGTATCATTTACATGAAGCAGAGGGTGAAAGAGAAGGAAGAGAGGGCATGTGTGTGTATCATTTACATGAAGCAGAGGGTGAGAGAGAAGGAAGAGAGGGCATGTGTGTGTGTATCATTTACATGAAGCAGAGGGTGAGAGAGAAGGAAGAGAGGGCATGTGTGTGTATCATTTACATGAAGCAGAGGGTGAGAGAGAAGGTAAGAGAGGGCATGAGTGTGTATCATTTACATGAAGCAGAGGGTAAGAGAGAAGGAAGAGAGGGCATGTTTGTGTATCATTTACATGAAGCAGAGGATGAGAGAGAAGGAAGAGAGGGCAGGTGTGTGTATCATTTACATGAAGCAGAGGGTAAGAGAGAAGGAAGAGAGGGCATGTTTGTGTATCATTTTACATGAAGCAGAGGATAAGAGAGAGAGGGAAGAGAGTGCATGTGTGTGTATCATTTACATGAAGCAGAGGGTGAGAGAGAAGGAAGAGAGGGCATGTGTGTGTGTATCATTTACATGAAGCAGAGGGTGAGAGAGAAGGAAGAGAGGGCATGTGTGTGTACCATTTACATGAAGCAGAGGGTGAGAGAGAGGGAAGAGAGGGCATGTGTGTGTATCATTTACATGAAGCAGAGGGTGAGAGAGAAGGGAAGAGAGGGCATGTGTGTGTATCATTTACATGAAGCAGAGGGTGAGAGAGAAGGAAGAGAGGGCATGTGTGTGTACCATTTACATGAAGCAGAGGGTGAGAGAGAAGTGACGAGAGGGCATGAGTGTGTATCATTTACATGAAGCGGAGGGTGAGAGAGAAGGGAAGAGAGGGCATGTGTGTGTATCATTTTACATGAAGCAGAGGATAAGAGAGAAGGGAAGAGAGGGCATGTGTGTGTATCATTTTACATGAAGCAGAGGATAAGAGAGAAGGTAAGAGAGGGCATGTGTGTGTATCATTTACATGAAGCAGAGGGTGAGAGAGAAGGAAGAGAGTTCATGTGTGTGTACCATTTACATGAAGCAGAGGATGAGAGAGAAGGTAAGAGAGGGCATGAGTGTGTATCATTTACATGAAGCAGAGGGTAAGAGAGAAGGAAGAGAGGCGATGTGTGTGTATTATTTACATGAAGCAGAGGGTGAGAGAGAAGGGAAGAGAGGGCATGTGTGTGTATTATTTACATGAAGCAGAGGGTGAGAGAGAAGGGAAGAGAGGGCATGTGTGTGTATCATTTACATGAAGCAGAGGGTGAGAGAGAAGGGAAGAGAGGGCATGTGTGTGTATTATTTACATGAAGCAGAGGGTGAGAGAGAAGGGAAGAGAGGGCATGTGTGTGTATCATTTACATGAAGCAGAGGGTAAGAGAGAAGGAAGAGAGGGCATGTGTGTGTATCATTTACATGAAGCAGAGGGTGAGAGAGAAGGGAAGAGAGGGCATGTGTGTGTATCATTTACATGAAGCAGAGGGTAAGAGAGAAGGAAGAGAGGGCATGTGTGTGTATCATTTACATGAAGCAGAGGGTGAGAGAGAAGGGAAGAGAGGGCATGTGTGTGTATCATTTACATGAAGCAGAGGGTAAGAGAGAAGGAAGAGAGGGCATGAGTGTGTATCATTTACATGAAGCAGAGGATGAGAGAGAAGGGAAGAGAGGGCATGTGTGTGTATCATTTACATGAAGCAGAGGATGAGAGAGAAGGGAAGAGAGGGCATGTGTGTGTATCATTTACATGAAGCAGAGGATGAGAGAGAAGGAAGAGAGGGCATGTGTGTGTATCATTTACATGAAGCAGAGGATGAGAGAGAAGGAAGAGAGGGCATGCGTGTATATCATTTACATGAAGCAGAGGGTGAGAGAGAAGGGAAGAGAGGGTGTGTGTGTGTACTATTTACATGAATCAGAGGGTGAGAGAGAAGGAAGAGAGGGCATGTGTGTGTATCATTTACATGAAGCAGAGGGTGAGAGAGAATGGAAGAGAGGGCGTGTGTGTGTATCATTTACATGAAGCAGAGGGTGAGAGAGAAGGGAAGAGAGGGTATGTGTGTGTATCATTTTACATGAAGCAGAGGGTGAGAGAGAAGGAAGAGAGGGCATGTGTGTGTATCATTTACATGAAGCAAAGAGTGAAAGATAAGGGAAGAGAGAGCATGTGTGTGCTATTCACATGAAGCAGAGGGTGAGAGAGAAGAGAGGGCATGTGTGTGTACCATTTACATGAAGCAGAGGGTGAGAGAGAAGGGAAGAGAGGGCATGTGTGTGTATAATTTACATGAAGCAGAGGATGAGAGAGAAAGAAGAGGGGGCATGTGTATGTACCATTTACATGAAGCAGAAGGTGAGAGAGAAGGGAAGAGAGGGTGTGTGTGCCACTTATATAACGCACATGGTAAGAGAGAAGGGAGGAAAGGGCATGTGTGAGTACGATTTACATGAATCAGAGGGTGAGAATGAAGAGAATCGAGGCCAGGTTTATGTATTATTCCCACGAAGCAGAGGGTCTATTTACATGAAGCAGAGGGTGAGAGAGAAGGAAGAGAGGGCATGTGTGTGTGTGAGGGTGAGAGAGAAGAAAAGACCAGCCCCTCCATTACATATGCAGCGTCACCCGCAAAAGCCGGCGATGCCGGTTTTTGCACAGCTTTGGTATCCTATATACAGCGCCGCATATAAATGCGGCACGTATATTTCACCCATTGGACGTAGTTTTTTCACCCATAGACTAACATATAAAACCCGCGCAATTCGGTATCCAATATCCAGCGCAAGGCCTTACGTGGCGAAAATGGAGAAATCTTACTCCATTTTCACGTCGCCATAAAATGCAGCCGTAGCAGGCCTTGTGCCGAGTATGGGAGCACCGTAACTCCCTAAAATGCCTTGAAAAAAAAAAAAACTAACACCTAACGCATGCGCAATGTCTATCTACCTGTCAACTGCAATCCCCCACCGCAATACCTAATAAAGTGTATTAACCCCTAAACCGCCGCTCCCGGGCCCCGCCGCACATAAATAAAGTGTTTAACCCCTAAACCGCCGCTCCCGATCAGCCAATTCTATTGGCTCATCCAATCAGCCAATCGGATTGAACTTCAATCCGATTGGCTGATTAAATCAACCAATCAGATTTTTCATACCTTATTTCCGATTGGCTGATAGAATCCTATCAGCCAATTGGAATTTGAGGGACGCCATCTTGGATGACGTCATTTAAAGGAATATTCATTCGTCGTTAGTCCGTCGGCCTAGAAGGAAGTTCCGCGCCGGAGGTCTTCAAGATGGAGCCGCCCCTCGCCGGATGGATGAAGATAGAAGATAACGCTTGGATGAAGACGTCTGCCGGTCCGGATGTCCTCTTCTGCCCGGATAGGATGAAGACCTCTGCTGGTCTGGATGTCCTCTTCTGCCCCATCGGATGAAGACTTCGGCCCGGCTGGGTGAAATGTGCATGTGTGTGTATCATTTACATGAAGCAGAGGATGAGATAGAAGGAAGAGAGGGCATGTGTGTGTATCATTTACATGAAGCAGAGTGTGAGAGAGAAGGGAAGAGAGGGCATGTGTGTGTATCATTTACATGAAGCAGAGTGTGAGAGAGAAGGGAAGAGAGGGCATGTGTGTGTATCATTTACATGAAGCAGAGGATGAGATAGAAGGAAGAGAGGGCATGTGTGTGTATCATTTACATGAAGCAGAGTGTGAGAGAGAAGAGAAGAGAGGGCATGTGTGTGTATCATTTACATGAAGCAGAGGGTGAGAGAGAAGGGAAGAGAGGGCATGTGTGTGTATCATTTACATGAAGCAGAGGGTGAGAGTGAAGAGAAGAGAGGGCATGAGTGTGTATCATTTACATGAAGCAGAGGATGAGAGAGAAGGGAAGAGAGTGCATGTGTGTGTATCATTTACATGAAGCAGAGGATGAGAGAGAAGGAAGAGAGGGCATGTGTGTGTATCATTTACATGAAGCAGAGGGTGAGAGAGAAGGAAGAAAGGGCATGTGTGTGTGTACCATTTACATGAAGCAGAGGGTGAGAGAGAAGGGAAGAGAGGGCATGTGTGTGTATCATTTACATGAAGCAGAGGATGAGAGAGAAGAAAGAGAGGGCATGTGTGCGTATCATTTACATGAAGCAGAGGATGAGAGAGAAGGAAGAGAGGGCATGCGTGTATATCATTTACATGAAGCAGAGGGTGAGAGAGAAGGGAAGAGAGGGTGTGTGTGTGTACTATTTACATGAAGCAGAGGGTGAGAGAGAAGGGAAGAGAGGGCATGTGTGTGTATCATTTACATGAAGCAGAGGGTGAGAGAGAAGGGAAGAGAGGGCATGTGTGTGTATCATTTACATGAAGCAGAGGGTGAGAGTGAAGAGAAGAGAGGGCATGAGTGTGTATCATTTACATGAAGCAGAGGATGAGAGAGAAGGGAAGAGAGTGCATGTGTGTGTATCATTTACATGAAGCAGAGGATGAGAGAGAAGGAAGAGAGGGCATGTGTGTGTATTATTTACATGAAGCAGAGGGTGAGAGAGAAGGGAAGAGAGGGCATGTGTGTGTGTGTATCATTTACATGAAGCAGAGGGTGAGAGAGAAGGAAGAGAGGGCATGTGTGTGTACCATTTACATGAAGCAGAAGGTGAGAGAGAAGGGAAGAGAGGGCATGTGTGTGTATCATTTACATGAAGCAGAGGGTAAGAGAGAAGGAAGAGAGGGCATGTGTGTGTATTATTTACATGAAGCAGAGGGTGAGAGAGAAGGGAAGAGAGGGCATGTGTGTGTGTATCATTTACATGAAGCAGAGGGTAAGAGAGAAGGAAGAGAGGGCATGTGTGTGTATTATTTACATGAAGCAGAGGGTGAGAGAGAAGGGAAGAGAGGGCATGTGTGTGTGTATCATTTACATGAAGCAGAGGGTGAGAGAGAAGGAAGAGAGGGCATGTGTGTGTACCATTTACATGAAGCAGAAGGTGAGAGAGAAGGGAAGAGAGGGCATGTGTGTGTATCATTTACATGAAGCAGAGGATGAGAGAGAAGGGAAGAGAGGGCATGTGTGTGTATCATTTACATGAAGCAGAGGGTGAGAGAGAAGGGAAGAGAGGGCATGTGTGTGTATCATTTACATGAAGCAGAGGATGAGAGAGAAGGTAAGAGAGGGCATGAGTGTGTATCATTTACATGAAGCAGAGGGTAAGAGAGAAGGGAAGAGAGGGCATGTGTGTGTATCATTTACATGAAGCAGAGGGTGAAAGAGAAGGGAAGAGAGCTCATGTGTGTGTATCATTTACATGAAGCAGAGGGTGAGAGAGAAGGGAAGAGAGGCCATGTGTGTGTATCATTTACATGAAGCAGAGGGTGAGAGAGAAGGAAGAGAGTTCATGTGTGTGTACCATTTACATGAAGCAGAGGATGAGAGAGAAGGTAAGAGAGGGCATGAGTGTGTATCATTTACATGAAGCAGAGGGTAAGAGAGAAGGAAGAGAGGGCATGTGTGTGTATTATTTACATGAAGCAGAGGGTGAGAGAGAAGGGAAGAGAGGGCATGTGTGTGTATCATTTACATGAAGCAGAGGGTAAGAGAGAAGGAAGAGAGGGCATGTGTGTGTATTATTTACATGAAGCAGAGGGTGAGAGAGAAGGGAAGAGAGGGCATGTGTGTGTATCATTTACATGAAGCAGAGGGTAAGAGAGAAGGAAGAGAGGGCATGTGTGTGTATCATTTACATGAAGCAGAGGGTGAGAGAGAAGGGAAGAGAGGGCATGTGTGTGTATCATTTACATGAAGCAGAGGGTAAGAGAGAAGGAAGAGAGGGCATGAGTGTGTATCATTTACATGAAGCAGAGGGTAAGAGAGAAGGAAGAGAGGGCATGTGTGTGTATTATTTACATGAAGCAGAGGGTGAGAGAGATGGGAAGAGAGGGCATGTGTGTGTATAATTTACATGAAGCAGAGGGTGAGAGAGAAGGGAAGAGAGTGCATGTGTGTGTGTATCATTTACATGAAGCAGAGGATGAGAGAGAAGGGAAGAGAGTGCATGTGTGTGTATCATTTACATGAAGCAGAGGATGAGAGAGAAGGAAGAGAGGGCATGTGTGTGTATCATTTACATGAAGCAGAGGGTGAGAGAGAAGGGAAGAGAGGGCATGTGTGTGTATCATTTACATGAAGCAGAGGGTGAGAGAGAAGGGAAGAGAGTGCATGTGTGTGTATCATTTACATGAGGCAGAGGATGAGAGAGAAGGAATAGAGGGCATGTGTGTGTATCATTTACATGAAGTAGAGGGTGAGAGAGAAGAGAAGAGAGGGCATTTATGTGTACCATTTACATGAAGCAGAGGGTGAGAGAGAAGGGAAGAGAGGGCATGTGTGTGTATCATTTACATGAAGCAGAGGGTGAGAGAGAAGGAAGAGAGGGCATGTGTCTGTATCATTTACATGAAGCAGAGGGTGAGAGAGAAGGGAAGAGAGGGCATGAGTGTGTATCATTTACATGAAGCAGAGGGTAAGAGAGAAGGAAGAGAGGGCATGTGTGTGTATTATTTACATGAAGCAGAGGGTGAGAGAGAAGGGAAGAGAGGGCATGTGTGTGTGTATCATTTACATGAAGCAGAGGGTAAGAGAGAAGGAAGAGAGGGCATGTGTGTGTATTATTTACATGAAGCAGAGGGTGAGAGAGAAGGGAAGAGAGGGCATGTGTGTGTGTATCATTTACATGAAGCAGAGGGTGAGAGAGAAGGAAGAGAGGGCATGTGTGTGTACCATTTACATGAAGCAGAAGGTGAGAGAGAAGGGAAGAGAGGGCATGTGTGTGTATCATTTACATGAAGCAGAGGGTAAGAGAGAAGGAAGAGAGGGCATGTGTGTGTATTATTTACATGAAGCAGAGGGTGAGAGAGAAGGGAAGAGAGGGCATGTGTGTGTATCATTTACATGAAGCAGAGGGTAAGAGAGAAGGAAGAGAGGGCATGTGTGTGTATTATTTACATGAAGCAGAGGGTGAGAGAGAAGGGAAGAGAGGGCATGTGTGTGTGTATCATTTACATGAAGCAGAGGGTGAGAGAGAAGGAAGAGAGGGCATGTGTGTGTACCATTTACATGAAGCAGAAGGTTAGAGAGAAGGGAAGAGAGGGCATGTGTGTGTATCATTTACATGAAGCAGAGGATGAGAGAGAAGGGAAGAGAGGGCATGTGTGTGTATCATTTACATGAAGCAGAGGGTGAGAGAGAAGGGAAGAGAGGGCATGTGTGTGTATCATTTACATGAAGCAGAGGGTGAGAGAGAAGGGAAGAGAGGGCATGTGTGTGTATCATTTACATGAAGCAGAGGATGAGAGAGAAGGTAAGAGAGGGCATGAGTGTGTATCATTTACATGAAGCAGAGGGTAAGAGAGAAGGGAAGAGAGGGCATGTGTGTGTATCATTTACATGAAGCAGAGGGTGAAAGAGAAGGGAAGAGAGCTCATGTGTGTGTATCATTTACATGAAGCAGAGGGTGAGAGAGAAGGGAAGAGAGTGCATGTGTGTGTATCATTTACATGAAGCAGAGGATGAGAGAGAAGGAAGAGAGGGCATGTGTGTGTATCATTTACATGAAGCAGAGGGTGAGAGAGAAGGGAAGAGAGGGCATGTGTGTGTATCATTTACATGAAGCAGAGGGTGAGAGAGAAGGGAAGAGAGTGCATGTGTGTGTATCATTTACATGAAGCAGAGGATGAGAGAGAAGGAAGAGAGGGCATGTGTGTGTATCATTTACATGAAGTAGAGGGTGAGAGAGAAGAGAAGAGAGGGCATTTATGTGTACCATTTACATGAAGCAGAGGGTGAGAGAGAAGGGAAGAGAGGGCATGTGTGTGTATCATTTACATGAAGCAGAGGGTGAGAGAGAAGGAAGAGAGGGCATGTGTGTGTATCATTTACATGAAGTAGAGGGTAAGAGAGAAGGAAGAGAGGGCATGTGTGTGTATTATTTACATGAAGCAGAGGGTGAGAGAGAAGGGAAGAGAGGGCATGTGTGTGTGTATCATTTACATGAAGCAGAGGGTAAGAGAGAAGGAAGAGAGGGCATGTGTGTGTATTATTTACATGAAGCAGAGGGTGAGAGAGAAGGGAAGAGAGGGCATGTGTGTGTGTATCATTTACATGAAGCAGAGGGTGAGAGAGAAGGAAGAGAGGGCATGTGTGTGTACCATTTACATGAAGCAGAGGGTGAGAGAGAAGGGAAGAGAGGGCATGTGTGTGTATCATTTACATGAAGCAGAGGGTAAGAGAGAAGGAAGAGAGGGCATGTGTGTGTATTATTTACATGAAGCAGAGGGTGAGAGAGAAGGGAAGAGAGGGCATGTGTGTGTGTATCATTTACATGAAGCAGAGGGTAAGAGAGAAGGAAGAGAGGGCATGTGTGTGTATTATTTACATGAAGCAGAGGGTGAGAGAGAAGGGAAGAGAGGGCATGTGTGTGTGTATCATTTACATGAAGCAGAGGGTGAGAGAGAAGGAAGAGAGGGCATGTGTGTGTATCATTTACATGAAGCAGAAGGTGAGAGAGAAGGGAAGAGAGGGCATGTGTGTGTATCATTTACATGAAGCAGAGGATGAGAGAGAAGGGAAGAGAGGGCATGTGTGTGTATCATTTACATGAAGCAGAGGGTGAGAGAGAAGGGAAGAGAGGGCATGTGTGTGTATCATTTACATGAAGCAGAGGGTGAGAGAGAAGGGAAGAGAGGGCATGTGTGTGTATCATTTACATGAAGCAGAGGATGAGAGAGAAGGTAAGAGAGGGCATGAGTGTGTATCATTTACATGAAGCAGAGGGTAAGAGAGAAGGGAAGAGAGGGCATGTGTGTGTATCATTTACATGAAGCAGAGGGTGAAAGAGAAGGGAAGAGAGCTCATGTGTGTGTATCATTTACATGAAGCAGAGGGTGAGAGAGAAGGGAAGAGAGGCCATGTGTGTGTATCATTTACATGAAGCAGAGGGTGAGAGAGAAGGAAGAGAGTTCATGTGTGTGTACCATTTACATGAAGCAGAGGATGAGAGAGAAGGTAAGAGAGGGCATGTGTGTGTATCATTTACATGAAGCAGAGGGTAAGAGAGAAGGAAGAGAGGCGATGTGTGTGTATTATTTACATGAAGCAGAGGGTGAGAGAGAAGGGAAGAGAGGGCATGTGTGTGTATTATTTACATGAAGCAGAGGGTGAGAGAGAAGGGAAGAGAGGGCATGTGTGTGTATTATTTACATGAAGCAGAGGGTGAGAGAGAAGGGAAGAGAGGGCATGTGTGTGTATTATTTACATGAAGCAGAGGGTGAGAGAGAAGGGAAGAGAGGGCATGTGTGTGTATCATTTACATGAAGCAGAGGGTAAGAGAGAAGGAAGAGAGGGCATGTGTGTGTATCATTTACATGAAGCAGAGGGTGAGAGAGAAGGGAAGAGAGGGCATGTGTGTGTATCATTTACATGAAGCAGAGGGTAAGAGAGAAGGAAGAGAGGGCATGTGTGTGTATCATTTACATGAAGCAGAGGGTGAGAGAGAAGGGAAGAGAGGGCATGTGTGTGTATCATTTACATGAAGCAGAGGGTAAGAGAGAAGGAAGAGAGGGCATGAGTGTGTATCATTTACATGAAGCAGAGGATGAGAGAGAAGGGAAGAGAGGGCATGTGTGTGTATCATTTACATGAAGCAGAGGATGAGAGAGAAGGGAAGAGAGGGCATGTGTGTGTATCATTTACATGAAGCAGAGGATGAGAGAGAAGGAAGAGAGGGCATGTGTGCGTATCATTTACATGAAGCAGAGGATGAGAGAGAAGGAAGAGAGGGCATGTGTGTATATCATTTACATGAAGCAGAGGGTGAGAGAGAAGGGAAGAGAGGGTGTGTGTGTGTACTATTTACATGAATCAGAGGGTGAGAGAGAAGGAAGAGAGGGCATGTGTGTGTATCATTTACATGAAGCAGAGGGTGAGAGAGAATGGAAGAGAGGGCGTGTGTGTGTATCATTTACATGAAGCAGAGGGTGAGAGAGAAGGGAAGAGAGGGTATGTGTGTGTATCATTTTACATGAAGCAGAGGGTGAGAGAGAAGGAAGAGAGGGCATGTGTGTGTATCATTTACATGAAGCAAAGAGTGAAAGATAAGGGAAGAGAGAGCATGTGTGTGCTATTCACATGAAGCAGAGGGTGAGAGAGAAGAGAGGGCATGTGTGTGTACCATTTACATGAAGCAGAGGGTGAGAGAGAAGGGAAGAGAGGGCATGTGTGTGTATAATTTACATGAAGCAGAGGATGAGAGAGAAAGAAGAGGGGGCATGTGTATGTACCATTTACATGAAGCAGAAGGTGAGAGAGAAGGGAAGAGAGGGTGTGTGTGCCACTTATATAACGCACATGGTAAGAGAGAAGGGAGGAAAGGGCATGTGTGAGTACGATTTACATGAATCAGAGGGTGAGAATGAAGAGATTCGAGGCCAGGTTTATGTATTATTCCCACGAAGCAGAGGGTCTATTTACATGAAGCAGAGGGTGAGAGAGAAGGAAGAGAGGGCATGTGTGTGTGTGAGGGTGAGAGAGAAGAAAAGACCAGCCCCTCCATTACATATGCAGCGTCACCCGCAAAAGCCGGCGATGCCGGTTTTTGCACAGCTTTGGTATCCTATATACAGCGCCGCATATAAATGCGGCACGTATATTTCACCCATTGGACGTAGTTTTTTCACCCATAGACTAACATATAAAACCCACGCAATTCGGTATCCAATATCCAGCGCAAGGCCTTACGTGGCGAAAATGGAGAAATCTTACTCCATTTTCACGTCGCCATAAAATGCAGCCGTAGCAGGCCTTGTGCCGAGTATGGGAGCACCGTAACTCCCTAAAATGCCTTGAAAAAAAAAAAAACTAACACCTAACGCATGCGCAATGTCTATCTACCTGTCAACTGCAATCCCCCACCGCAATACCTAATAAAGTGTATTAACCCCTAAACCGCCGCTCCCGGGCCCCGCCGCACATAAATAAAGTGTTTAACCCCTAAACCGCCGCTCCCGATCAGCCAATTCTATTGGCTCATCCAATCAGCCAATCGGATTGAACTTCAATCCGATTGGCTGATTAAATCAACCAATCAGATTTTTCATACCTTATTTCCGATTGGCTGATAGAATCCTATCAGCCAATTGGAATTTGAGGGACGCCATCTTGGATGACGTCATTTAAAGGAATATTCATTCGTCGTTAGTCCGTCGGCCTAGAAGGAAGTTCCGCGCCGGAGGTCTTCAAGATGGAGCCGCCCCTCGCCGGATGGATGAAGATAGAAGATAACGCTTGGATGAAGACGTCTGCCGGTCCGGATGTCCTCTTCTGCCCGGATAGGATGAAGACCTCTGCTGGTCTGGATGTCCTCTTCTGCCCCATCGGATGAAGACTTCGGCCCGGCTGGGTGAAAACGGCTCAAGATAGGGTGATCTTCAATGGTTAGTGTTAGTTTTTTTTAAGGGGGGATCGGGTGGGTTTTAGAGTAGGGGTGTGTGGGTGGTGGGTTGTAATGTTGGGGGGGGGATTGTTCTTTTTTTTACAGGTAAAAGAGCAGATTACTTTGGGGCAATGCCCCGCAAAAGGCCCTTTTAAGGGCTGATAAAAGAGCCGATTACTTTGGGGCAATGCCCCGCAAAAGGCCCTTTCAAGGACTATTTGTAATTTAGTTTAGGATAGGGAATTTTATTATTTTGGGGGGCTTTTTTATTTTATTAGGGGGCTTAGATTAGGTGTAATTAGTTTAAACTTCTTGTAATATTTTTTTATTTTTTGTAATTTAGTGGGGGGTTTTTTGTACTATAGTTTAGTTTATTTAATTGTATTTTATTTTAGATAATTGTAGTTATTTTATTTAAATTAATTTATTGATAGTGTAGTGTTAGGTGTATTTGTAACTTAGGTTAGGATTTATTTTACAGGTAATTTTGTAATTATTTTAACTAGGTAGCTATTAAATAGATATTAACTATTTAATAGCTATTGTACCTAGTTAAAATAAATACAAAGTTGCCTGTAAAATAAATATAAACCCTAAAATAGCTACAATGTAATTATTAATTATATTGTAGCTATCTTAGGGTTTATTTTATAGGTATTTATTTAGTTTTAAATAGGAATAATTTAGTTAATAATATTAATACTATTTAGATTTATTTAAATAATAATTAAGTTAGGGGGGTGTTAGGGTTAGACTTAGGTTTAGGGGGTAATACATTTAATGTAGGTGGCGGCGGTGTAGGGGGGGGTCAGATTAGATGTTAATATATTTAATGTAGGTGGCGGTGGTGTAGGGGGGTCAGATTAGAGGTTAATATATTTAATGTAGGTGGCGGCGGTGTAGGGGGGTCAGATTAGAGGTTAATATATTTAATGTAGGTGGCGGCGGTGTAGGGGGGTCAGATTAGGGGTTAATAAATTTAATGTAGGTGGCGGCGGGGTCCGGGAGCGGCGGTTTAGGGGTTAATACATATGATGTAGACGGCAGTGGGCTCTGGAAGCGACGGTTTAGGGGTTAATACTAGGATAGGTTTATTGCGGTGTGGGCTATGGCAGTTTAGGGGTTAATAATTAGGCTTATTGCATTGTGGGGGGTTGTCGGTCTAGGGGTTAATACATTTATTGTTAGGAGTGAGAGGGGGGATTGCAGATATAGGGGTATACGTGTCGGGCTATTTTTGGGAGGCGTGTTAGATAGTTACGGGAGATTTAATATTTTAGTTAGTTTTTTTAGGCGCAGGCAGTTTCTAAAGTGCGGTAAGTCACTGGCGACTCCAGAAATTTGTAGTTACGCTTATTTCTGGACATCGCTAGTTTATCCGACTTACGGCACTTTAGCAACTGCCGGCGCCTTATATGTAATCGCCGATGTGCGAGGTGAAACTACGGGCGGCGTGGGTTCCCTCGCTTGCGCCGAAAACTATGCCGTTTATCGGATTGCGCCAAAGGTAGGGGTGTGAACCAAATATATTTTATTATTACAATCTGTCTGTACTGACACTCATCATTAACATAGGAGGAAAACATTTTAGAATCTGAGTTTTCTAACTGTGAACCCTATACCATAGATCACTCACCTGCAGAGACATCAGATGGCTGAATATTCTGTACAAGGTCTCCATGTGCTCCTGTGTGTAGATTTTCATCACTGCGACCTGTTAGTTCTAATAAAGAATAAAATTAGTTTTATGGTTATATGGATTTAAGTGCAGTTATCTCACACAATCTGATTATACAGTAATATTACACAACAGATCAGTATTTGAAAACATTACTAGTAGCTTCTGCCATAGATTTGTTACCTGCAGAGATGTCTGATGGGGTCTCCACTGGCTGAATATTCTGTACTCTATGTGCTCCTGTGTATAGATTTTTATCTCTGTGACCTGTTAGTTCTAATAAAGAATAAAATAAATTTATTTTGTTAAATGGATATGAAACAATTTTGGTTGCATTTAAAAATATATATATTTAAATGTATTCAATTAAGAACAAAACAAAGCATCTGTTTTGCACTTAAACAATTACATATATAAATGAATATACAAATTGATTTAGCAGTAATTCCCATTGACCCTTTAACTGTGTTTTTATTATTTTTGTTGGGTATAAAATTAGTTTATAATCAGACAGCTCATTAGATCACACATGACGGATTCACTGTAGATTTGCTCTGTGTCACTCACGTCAGTAGTGTTTTTGCACTTCCTGAGTGAGGTATTTATTACTACACAGCGTTACCTGAGCTCTCATTTCCTGGGATCTCCTTAGTCCTTAGTGCTTGGTGAGTCTCCATCATGACGTCCTTGTAAAGCTCCTTGTGTCCCTCTATATACTCCCACTCCTCCATAGAGAAATACACAGCAACATCATCACACTTTATAGGCACCTGAAACACACATAACTCATTCAGCGCTGACACAGGGACAGGTTCTGTCACACACTTTTACTGACAGAGCCAGGATAATGTTACTGAGAACATACAGAAGGCAGGAAATACACACAGGGTCAGATGGGTCAGTAAAGGAAGTCACTGTGTATATTGTCACATTCCCCAGCAGTGCTCACCTCTCCGCTCAGCTGTTGAACGCTGCTGTGGGAGGGCCTCTTCTTCACAATGGTGTATTCCTATAATATGTATGAGAAAGATCATCAGACTCCATTTGCCTGGACTAACAAGTTCTTGTTTACTTCTCTCGATCATCACAAAACATATAAATAAATAAAATATTATAGTGGATAATTCTGTGGGACATCTATGGATAAAAGCTGCTAAAGACTGAGGACATGAGCTCAGGAATATAGACATTTCTGGAACATTTAAGAGGATGTGATGGGGGAAGGGTGAGTTGAGCCCTTGATTGATAGGAGGTTCCTTCGGTGCTGAGGTCCCTTGGGTATTAAGGCTTTTTGTAGTTGGGGGCCTTTAGATTCTGGAGGGAGTTTTTGCAATAGAGGTCATGTAGTAGGACTTTGTATGCTTGGAATTTTTCTTTATTGTGGGAGGGTTCTTGGGTGTTAGGATTAGTATTTTTTTTGCAGCAGCAAACCGTTGTGCAGGGTGCCCTGGGTGCTGGGGGATGATTTGTGTTGGAGGGTTGTGCAGGTCAGTAAGCTTAAAGGGGCAGTCTACTTTATTTTATTTATTATTTAAAAAGATAGATAACGCCTTTACTACGCCTTTACTACCCATTCCCCAGATTTGCATAACCAACAATGTTATATTTATATATTTTATAACTAAACCTCTATATCTCCGCCTGTTTCTAAGCCCCTGTAGGTCGCCTCACGGTGCTTTTTAAAGGGACAGTCTAGTCCAAAATAAACTTTCATGATTCAGATAGGGCATGTCATTTTAAACAATTTTCCAATTTACTTTTATCACCAATTGTGCTTTGTTCTCTTGGTATTCTTAGTTGAAAGCTAAACCTATGCTAATTTCTAAGCCCTTGAAGGCTGTCTCTTCCCTCAGGGCATTTTGACAGTTTTTCACCACTAGAGGGTGTTAGTTCATGTGTGTCATATAGATAACACATCTCATGCACGTGGAGTTCCTATGAGCCAGCACTGATTGGCTAAAATGCAGGTCTGTCAAAAGAACTGAAATAAGGGGGCAGTTTGCAGAGGCTTAAATACAAGGTAATCAGAGGTAAAATGTGTTTTTACTGTGTTGGTTATGCAAAACTAGGGAATGGGTTATAAAGGCATTATCTATCTTCTAAAACAATAAAAATTCTGATGTAGACTGTCCCTTTAACTTTTCACAGCAAGATAGTGCAAGTCCATGTGTGAAATATAGATAACATTTTGCTCACTCCTATGGAGTTATGCAGGAACCAACACAAGTTGGCTATAGGCAAGTTTGTAAAAAGCACTGAGATAAGGGGCAGTCTGCAGAGGCTTAGATACAGATAATGATAAAGCAAAACGTATATTAGTATAACAGTAATGGTTATGCAAAACTGGTGAATGGGTAATAAAGAGATTATCTATCTTTTTAAACAATAACACTTTTTAAGTAGCCTGTCCTTTTAAAAGTGACAATCAAGTCAAAATAAACTTTTATGATTCAGATAGAGCATGCCGTTTTAAGACACTTTCCAATTTACTTTCATTATCAAATTTTGTGCAATATTTTATATACACTCTTTCTGGGGAACAAGATCCTACTGAGCACGTGCACAAGTTCACAGGGTAAACGTATACTAGTCTGTGATTGGCTGGTGTTTGTCATATAATATAGGGGGCCAGCAAAATGGGAGAAAAAAGAAATTTGTCAGGAAAAAAACTGTTTATTTGAAATTCAGAGTAGGTTTTATTGCTTTGTCTTTTTATTAAGCCCTTGTTAATTATGCAATTCTACTGCATTGAGTGGTCCTTTAAATTAGTGTTTGTGAGATGGTCTGGTTAGGGTTTGTCAGATGGTCTGGGTGAGCTAAAGCTAAGGGTATGTGAGATGGTCTGGTTGAGTAGAAGTTAGGGTATGTGAGATGGTCTGGTTGAGCAGAAGTTAGGGTATGTGAGATGGTCTGGGTGAGATGAAGTTAGGGTTAGTGAAATGTCTGGGTGAGATGAAGTTAGGGTTAGTGAGATTGTCTGGGTGAGATGAATTTAGGGCTAGTGAGATGGTCTGGGTGAGTGAGATGGTCTGGGTGAGATGAAGTTAGGGTTAGTGAGATGGTCTGGGTGAGATGAAATTAGGGCTAGTGAGATGGTCTGGGTGAGTGAGATGAAGTTAGGGCTAGTGAGATGGTCTGGGTGAGATGAAGTTAGTGTGAGTGAGATGGTCTGGGTGAGATGAAATTAGGGCTAGTGAGATTGTCTGGGTGAGTGAGATGAAGTTAGGGCTAGTGAGATGGTCTGGGTGAGATGAAGTTAGGGTGAGTGAGATGGTCTGGGTGAGTGAGATGGTCTGGGTGAGATGAAGTTAGGGCTAGTGAGATGGTTTGGGTGAGATGAAGTTAGGGTTAGTGAGATGGTCTGGATGAGTTAGATGGTCTGGCTGAGATGAAGTTAGGGTTAGTGAGATGATCTGGGTGAGATGAAGTTAGGGCTAGTGAGATGGTCTGGGTGAGTGAGATGGTCTGGGTGAGATGAAGTTAGGGCTAGTGAGATGGTCTGGGTGAGTGAGATGGTCTGGGTGAGATGAAGTTAGGGTTAGTGAGATGGTCTGGGTGAGATGAAGTTAGGGCTAGTGAGATGGTCTGGGTGAGTGAGATGAAGTTAGGGCTAGTGAGATGGTCTAGGTGAGATGAAGTTAGAGTTAGTGAGATGGTCTGGGTGAGTGAGATGGTCTGGGTGAGATGAAGTTAGGGCTAGTGAGATGGTTTGGGTGAGATGAAGTTAGGGTTAGTGAGATGGTCTGGATGACTTAGATGGTCTGGCTGAGATGAAGTTAGGGTTAGTGAGATGGTCTGGGTGAGTGAGATGGTCTGGGTGAGATGAAGTTAGGGTTAGTGAGATGGTCTGGGTGAGATGAAGTTAGGGTTAGTGAGATGGTCTGGGTGAGATGAAGTTAGGGTTAGTGAGATGGTCTGGGTGAGATGAAGTTAGGGTTAGTGAGATGGTCTGGGTGAGATGAAGTTAGGGTTAGTGAGATGGTCTGGGTTAGATGAAGTTAGGGTTAGTGAGATGGTCTGGGTAAACTGAAGTAAGATCTGGTGTATCAGAAGCAGCACAGTAAATAGTACCAGTTTCACATGACATTACCCAGAAGCTCTCACCTCTCCGGTCAGCAGGCAGATGATGCCCAGGGCCTGACTCAGGAACTGCTCTGCTATCTGCTTCCTGTATTTCTTCATCTTGTTCTTTGTCAGTGACTGAGTTAGATGCTATAAATGTGACACCTGCGAGAAGAAAGCAAGACAGCAACATGAGAGATCAGAAATAATCAGAGCTCTTCCGATATTTTTATTAAGGTAAAGAGATGATTATGTGATATTAAACATGTTTATGTCACTTATGCACAATCTAATACTACACATGTGACCAGCTGCATATAGAGAAGATAACATATAAAGTGATAAAATGTGACAATCTTTATATAGCAGGTTTGTCAAACGTTATGGGGTGACACATTTATTTAATATTAGTATCATGAGAAGGTGACTGTATACAGGAATATGCAGAGTTATCTGATAAATCAGGAAACAAATGGTCCTTATACCTACTACCCTCTGAACAGCTGTGCTTGTGCTTCATATAATTATATATATATTGCATTACTCCGAGATGTGGATTCCTCTTCATATTTAGTTAAATGGCTTCATGTCACCCCTAACTTTTCATTAAGATAGTCATAAATGGTTAATTATAGCAACAGTAATAATAATATCTAATAGCAAAAAGAAACAAACAGCCAGATTACGAGTTGTGCGTTATGAGTGAAAAAGCAACGTTATGGCTCATAACGCTGCTTTTTCATTAACGCTGGCATTACGAGTCTTGTAGGTATAGGTGTACCGCACACCTTTTTGGCCGTCACGCAACGTCAGTACCGCACTTTTAAAAAAGCCCTTTTTCAATAGGACTTCCATAGCGCCGGTATTACGAGTTTCCCTGGCAGGCCAAAAAGTGAGTGGTACAGCCTATAACTACAAGATCCCGTACCGCCATCTGAAGTCAGTAGTTATGAGTTTTACGTTACAAAGCTGTACCATAAAACTTGTGACTAAAGTGTTAAAAAGTACACTAACACCCATAAACTACCTATTAACCCCTAAACCGAGGCCCGCCAGCACCGCAAACACTATAATTTATTAACCCCTAATCTGCCGCTCCGGACATCGCCACCACTATTAAAATGTATTAATCCCTATTCCGCCGTTCCCTGACATCATCACCACTATAATAAACCTAATAACCTCTAAACCGCTGCACTCCTGCATCGCAAACACTAGTTAAATATTATTAACCCCTAATCTGCCGTCCACCCACACCGCCGCTATAATAAAACTATTTTATAACGAAATATACTAAAATAAACTATTAACCCCTAAACCTCTGGCCTCCCACATCACCAACTCTACATAAATATATTAACCCCTAAACCTAACGTAACCCTAACCCTAACACCCCCTATCTTAAATATAATTAAAATAAAGTTAAATTAAAACTTACAATTATTAACTAAAAATAATTCCTATTTAAAACTAAATACAAACTTACCTGTAAAATAAAACCTAAGCTAGCTACAATATAGCAATATAATATAACTATATAATCTAATAACCCTATAAAAAAAAGCCCTCCCAAAATAAAAAACCCCTAGCCTACACTAAACTGCCAATAGCCCTTAAAATGGCCTTTTGTGGGGCATTGCCCCAAAGATAACAGCTCTTTTACCTGGCAATAAAAAACACAAATACCCCCCCCCAACAGTAAAACCCACCACCCACACAACCAAACCCCCCAAATAAAACTATCTAAATAAACCTAAGCTAACCATTGCCCTGAAAAGGGCATTTGGATGGGCATTGCCCTTAAAAGGGCATTCAGCTCTTTTACGAAGTGCCCAAACCCTAATCTAAAAATAAAACCCACCCAAAAAACCCTTAAAAAAAACCTAACACTAACCCCCGACGATCCACTTACAGTTTGTGAAGTCTGGACATCCATTCTCATCCAGCCGGCGAAGTCCTCCTCCAATCGGAAAGAAGTCCTCATCCAAGCGGAAAGAAGTCTTCATCCAGGCGGCAAGAAGTCTTCATCCAGGCGGCAAGAAGTCTTCATCCAGGCGGCAAGAAGTCTTCATCCAGGCGGCAAGAAGTCTTCATCCAGGCGGCAAGAAGTCTTCATCCAGGCGGCAAGAAGTCTTCATCCAGGCGGCAAGAAGTCTTCATCCAGGCGGCAAGAAGACTTCATCTAGGCGGCAAGAAGTCTTCATCCAGGCGGCAAGAAGTCTTCATCCAGGCGGCAAGAAGTCTTCATCCAGCCGGCAAAGTCCTCATCCAAGCAGCCATAAATCTTCATCCAGACGGCATCTTCTATCTTCATCCATCCGGCGTAGAGCATCTTCTTCATACGGTCACCACCGGACACTGAAGGTTCCCTTTAAGGGACTTCATCAAAGATGGCGTACCTTGAATTCCTATTGGCTGATAGAGTTCTATCAGTCAATAGAAATTAAAAGGTGAAAAAATACTTTTGGCTGATCCAATCAGCCAATAGGATTGAGATTTAATCCTATTGGCTGATCCAATCAGCCAATAGGATTGAGCTTGCATTCTATTGGCTGTTCTAATCAGTCAATAGAATGTGAGCTCAATCCTATTGGCTGATTGGATCAGCTAATAGGATTTTTTCACCTTTAATTCCTATTGGCTGATAGAACTCTATCAGCCAATAGGAATTCAAGGTACGCCATCCTTGATGACATCCCTTAAAGGGAACCTTCAGTGTACGGTGGCGACCGAATGAAGAGGATGCTTTGCGCCAGATGTCTTGAAGATGGACCCGCTCCGCGCCGGATGGATGAAGATAGAAGATGCCGTCTGGAAGAAGACTGCGCCGGCTGGATGAGGATGGATGTCCGGACTTTGCAAACTGTAAGTGGATTGTCGGGGGTTAGTGTTAGGTTTTTTTAAGGGTTTTTTGGGTGGGTTTTATTTTTAACTTAGGGTTTGGGCACTTCGTCAAATAGCAAATATATTTATTTTTACACTTTTATTTAAAACATATGCTTGAAACAGACGTTACCAGGGGGGAAAAAATATATCCACGGTTAAGCAACCTCTGGACTAATTGTAAGATTACAAAATCTAGAAATCCCCACCGGTAATTAGACAAGTAAAATAGGGATGTATTATATAAGGCTAAAAAAGAATGGGATAAGTCACTTCCATACTTCAAATAAATAATAGCCAAATTCTATAGCATCCACGTTTAAAATAAAATAAGGGCTAGTGGACTGGGTGTTGCGTGTCAAATCAGCAAGTCATACAGGGTAGAGAAGTTAGCATAAAAGTGATTCCATACACACAGGGTAGGTATTTAGGACAAGCATACAAATGTACAAGCTGTGCGCTCAAAGGCGTCCTCCTGCCTGCGTACTGCTCTGATTGAACAGAGTCAGCCGATTTCTGGCTAAAATCCCTATCAGATAGAGCTAGTTCACATACACACAAGTCATTCTCATATGCGCTCTGGATGTATTATATTCAATACAAAATGTCAAAATGTCACCATAAATTTCTCTCAGTTACGTTCAAACCGATACATTCAATTCAACATTAAAGGTTACTATATAGCTTATAGCGTAATGGCATATAGAGCTTAACAGAAATGTAGCTGTTTGTAACTAGGCAATTAAGCTTATTCTTAGATAACAGTTATAAATTTTATAACAACCCTCCTATAGTAGCAGTTGGAGTGAGAAAACTATAGCAATATAAGTATAAGGTTACAGCGGTATAAAGTTAGAGAATTATCAAAAAACCGCTACTGCTATTTTAGGTATGTGACTAGCTTGCACGCTTATTCCACCCAAGGCCACGCCCACCGACGCGTTTCCATCACAGAACGTGACTTCGTCAGGGCATAGGGCCAGCCCAGCATTCGGTACAAGAATTTATAGTAGTCCGTTGTCATGGCAACTTATAAAGTGTTGGAAACGGAGGTGTAAAACTCCGCTATGGCCTCATTCTGTCATTTAACTTTTAATTTGTATTAGGTATGTATTCTGCCTTTAATTCATTGCACATTTCTAAAGTGAATATTAGAACAAAAAGGGAACGCAACAATTCCTCATTTTATTGACGCTCACCACTCTTGTGTGGAGGTATATTGTGCATCATTATGTGCAAGTATTGTAGGGGAAACTTATATTCCCTAGTGATTATATTGGGAGAGTTTTATAGGGAGAGATAAATATAATGCCTATACAGCATATTGTATTCTACTTTTATAGAATACCTAGGTCAAATATGCTGATAATTGGTGTAGTATTTAACCCCTTAATGACCACAGCACTTTTCCATTTTCTGTCCGTTTGGGACCAAGGCTATTTTTACATTTTTGCGGTGTTTGTGTTTAGCTGTAATTTTCCTCTTACTCATTTACTGTACCCACACATATTATATACCGTTTTTCTCGCCACTAAATGGACTTTCTAAAGATACCATTATTTTCATCATATCTTATAATTTACTATAAAAAAAATATAAAATATGAGGAAAAATTGAAAAAAACACTTTTTCTAACTTTGACCCCCAAAATCTGTTACATATCTACAACCACCAATAAACACCCATGCTAAATAGTTTCAAAATTTTGTCCTGAGTTTAGAAATACCCAATGTTTACATGTTCTTTGCTTTTTTTGCAAGTTATAGGGCCATAAATACAAGTAGCACTTTGCTATTTCCAAACCACTTTTTTCCAAAATTAGCGCTAGTTACATTAGAACACTAATATCTTTCAGGAATCCCTGAATATCCCTTGACATGTATATATTTTTTTTTAGTAGACATCCCAAAGTATTGATCTAGGACAATTTTGGTATATTTCATACCACCATTTCACCGCCAAATGCGATCAAATACAAAAAATCGTTCACTTTTTCACAAATTTTTTCACAAACTTTTGGTTTCTCACTGAAATTATTTACAAACAACTTGTGCAATTATGGCATAAATGGTTGTAAATTCTTCTCTGGGATCCCCTTTGTTCAGAAATAGCAGACATATATGGCTTTGGCGTTGCTTTTTGGTAATTAGAAGGCCGCTAAATGCCACTGAGCACCAAAAGTGTATTATGCCCAGCAGTTAAGGGGTTAATTAGGGAGCTTTTAGGGAGCTTGTAGGGTTAATTTTAACTTTAGTGTAGTATAGTAGACAACCCCAAGTATTGATCTAGGCACATTTTGGTATATTTCATGCCACCATTTCACCGCCAAATGCGATCAAATTGAAAAAAAAGTTAAATTTTTCACAATTTTAGGTTTCTCACTGAAATTATTTACAAACAACTTGTGCAATTATGGCACAAATGGTTGTAAATACTTGTCTGGGATCCCCTTTGTTCAGAAATAGCAGACATATATGACTTTGGCGTTGCTTTCTGGTAATTAGAAGGCCGCTAAATCCTGCTGCGCCTCACACGTGTATTCTGGCTAGCAGTGAAGGGGTTAATTAGGGAGTTTGTAGGGAGCTTGCAGGATTAATTTTAGCTTTAGTGTAGAGATCAGCCTCCCACCTGACACATCCCACCCCCTGATCCCTCCCAAACAGCTCCCTTCCCTCCCCCACCCCACAATTGTCCCCGCCATCTTAAGTACTGGCAGAAAGTCTGCCAGTACTAAAATAAAAGGGTTTTTTATGCTAGGGTGTAGGATCCCCCCCTTAGCCCCCAACCTCCCTGATCCCCCCCAAAACCGCTCTCTGACCATCCCCTCTGCCTCATTGGGGGCCATCTTGGGTACTGGCAGCTGTCTGCCAGTACCCAGTTTGCAAAAAAAAAAGGGCTTTTTTTATATTTATTTGGCTTTTACCTTGCTGATCTTTTTTTTTTAAAAAAAATATTAGGGCATTTAAACATTTTTATTAACACATTTTCTGTAGTGTAGCGGTTCCCACCCGCTCCCTCCCCGTGCACGCGCCCGCCCCCGCCCTCCCGTGTGCGCGCCCCCGCTCATCCCCGCCCACGATCCCGCCCCCCCTGCACATAACCAGGGCCATCGATGGCCGCCACCCGCCTCCCGGTCCGGCTCCCACCCACCAACGCAGGGAACCACCGATCTCCGGTGCAGAGAGGGCCACAGAATGGCTCTCTCTGCACCGGATGGCTTAAAAAAGTTATTGCAGGATGCCTCCATATCGAGGCATCACTGCAATAACCGGAAAGCAGCTGGAAGCGAGCAGGATCGCTTCCAGCTGCTTTCCAAACCGAGGACGTGCAGGATACGTTCTCAGGCATTAACTGCCTTTTTTTTGAGGACGTACCCTGCACGTCCTCGGTCGTTAAGGGGTTAAAGAGTGGAAGAAGATATATACATAAAGTATCTTATTGTGGGTTAACTGTAGTTGCTTGTAGTAGCTTATCTGTAAGGTAAAAATGAGTCGCTGTTATTACCTATATAATTTAAGGAAATTACCTATCAAGTCACTGCCTGTTAGAGAGGCAGATTCATTTTTAATAAAATTAAGTTATATAGGATATGAGATTAGCATTGTATGTAAACTTTATTATAAGTTTCATTAGAATAATTTAAATTAAGTTCAATATTGTTAAAACACTATCCTCTGGCTTTGCTTCATCTTGGGGAAGTGAGCTCATTTAATTCAAGACCCTAGACAGGGATAATTAATAATCTTGAATCCACAATAAGATGTATTTCATGAACCATTATCTATAAAAAGCATTTGTATGAAATTGCTTCATTTAATCCCCTAGGTGAGGTGGATTTCAGTTCGTGAATCCATCTACACTCTTTCTGTAGTAGCATTTTGTTAATGTCGCCCCTTCTCCCTTTTAGTTTTATTTGTTCAATTGCACAAAAATAGATTTCATATTTGTGTCCCTGATGTTCATTGTTCATGTGTTGTGCTACAGGAACATTTCTGTTCCATTTGATGTCACCTATGTGTTCTAGCACTCTCGTTCGTAACTCTCTTGAGGTCTCACCCACATAGATTTTCGGGCATTTGCACATTGCAATATATATGACTTGTTTAGATCTGCAATTTAAAAAATCTTTGATTTCATATTGTTTGTCAGTGTCAGGGTGTATGAAGGTTTTTGTGGGGGTCATGTTCTTACAGGCTTGGCATCTTCCACATTTGTAAACTTCGTAAAAGAGATAAATGCCCTTTAAAGGGCAAAGTAAAATAGCTAAATGCCCTTTTCAGGGCAATGCCCATCCAAATGCCCTTTTCATGGCAATGGTTAGCTTAGGTTTATTTAGAAAGAGTTTTATTTGAGGGGTTTGGTTGTGTGGGTGGTGGGTTTTACTGTTGGGGGGGTTGTTTGTATTTTATATTGCCAGGTAAAAGAGCGGTTATCTTTGGGACAATGCCCCGCAAAAGGCCCTTTTAAGGGCTATTGGCAGTTTAGTGTAGGCTAGGGTTTTTTTTATTTTGGGAGGGGGTTGTATTTTAATAGGGCTATTAGATTAGGAGTAATTTGTTTTTATTTTTGATAATTTCATTTTTTATTTTGTGTAATTTAGTGTTTATTTTTTTTTGTAATTTAGATCATTGTATTTTATTAATTTAATTTATTTTATTGTAATGTTAGTTTTTAGTGTAAGGCAGGTTAGGATTTATTTTACAGGTAACTTTGTATTTATTTTAACTAGGTAGCTAATAAATATTTAATAACTATTTACTAACTAGTCTACCTAGTTAAATAAATACAAACTTACCTGTGAAATAAAAATAAAACCTCAGATAGCTACAATATAACTATTAGTTATATTGTAGCTAGCTTAGGTTTTATTTTACAGGTAAGTTTGTATTTAGTTTTAAATAGGAATTATTTTTAGTTAATAATTGTAAGTTTCATTTAGCTGTATTTTAATTAGTTAGGGGGTGTTAGGGTTAGACTTATACTTAGGGTTACGTTAGGGTTAGGTTTAGGGGTTAATATATTTATGTAGAGTTAGTGATGTGGGAGGCCAGAGGTTTAGGGGTTAATAACTTTAGTATAGTGGTGGCGACATTGGGGGCAGATTAGGGGTTAATAAGTGTAGGTAGGTGGCGGCGATGTTAGGGGCAGCAGATTAGGGGTTAATAACTGTAATGTAGGTGTGGCGGTGTTGGGGCGGCAGATTAGGGGTTAATAACTAATGTAGGTGGCGGCGATGTTAGGGGCAGCAAATTAGGGGTGTTTAGACTCTGGGTTTATGTCAGGTTTAAACATTACTTTTTTTTTCCCCATAGACATCAATGGGGCTGCTTTACGGAGCTTTTCGCTCCGCGATCGCAGGTGTTAGGCTTTTTTTTGCCGGTTCTCCCCATTTATGTCTAATGGGGAAATCGTGCACGAGCATGTCAAAGCAGCGCTTGATTTCGGTGCGGTATGGAGCTCAACGCATCCATATCGCCCGCATGAACTTGTAATAGCAGCGATTTAAGTGAGTGAAATAACGGTGAAAATGTTGTGGACGTTAATTTCCCTTTAGCACTCAAAACTCGTAATCCGGCTGATATTTTTTAGCAAACTTTTTCCCAGTTATGTCACATCCTGTTTGGGGCAACAATGCAGACTGACTTCCTGTGACCCCATCACATATAGTAATAAATATACAATTAGTATAAACAGGTCAGACTTGTACCCATCACCCTAACACACAGACTGTACTTCATCAAGTCCTCACTCCCTCAAATACAGCTTGCTCATTGTATCAGCCCGCTCACACCCAGTCCATGTACCAGCTCTCAGCCCCCCTCTGTCTCACATTCCAGCCCCTGTACAGATTCTCAGACCCTCTCCCTCACACTCCAGCCCTGTACTGGTTCTCAGTCCTCCTCTGTCTCACACCTAAGCCCCTGTACAAGATCTCAGTCCTCTATATCTCACAGCTCTGTCCCTGGGCAGACTCTCAACCGCATCTGTCTCACATCCCATCCCTTGCACAGGCTTTCAGCCCCCTATGTCTCACACCTCATACCCTGCACAAGTCTCTCATACCCCTCTCTCTCACAGCCCAGTCCTGTACAGGTTCTCAGTCCTCCTCTGTCCCACACCCCAGTCACTGTGCAGACTCTCAGCCCCCTCTGTCTCATACTCCAGCTCCTCTATAGATTCTTACCTCAACCCCTGTACAGACTCTCAGCCCTCCTGTCTCACACTTCAGCCCTTGTACAGACCCTCAGTCCCCCTCACATCTAAGCCCCTGTACAGACTCTCAGCCCTCCTCTGTCTCACACCCGAGCCCCAGTACAGACCCTCTGTCCCCCTCACACCCCAGCCCCTGTATAGAATCTCAGCTCCCTTCTGTCTCACACCTGAGCCCATGCACAGACTTTCAGCCCCCCTCACACCTCAGCCCCTATATTAACTCTCAGCCCCCCTCTGTCTCATACCCCAGTCCCTGTGCAGACTCTCACCCCCCTCCATTTCACACCCCATCTCCTGCACAGACACTGAGCTACAATCACACCCCAGTCCATGTATAGACTGTCAGACCCCCTCTTTCTCACACCTCAGACCCTGTACAGACACTCAGTCCCCTTACACCTCAGACCCTGTACAGAATATCAGCCCCCATACACCTCAGTCCCTGTATAAAATCAGACCTCTCTCTTACACACACCTGTCTTGTATTAGTTCTCAGCCTCTCTCTGCCTTACACCTAAGCCCCTGTACAAGTTCTCAGATCCCACTGTCTCACACCTCATACCCTGTATAAAACCTTAGCCCCCATCTCTCTCAAACATCCCAGTCCTGTACTGATTCTCAGTCCTCCTTTGCCTCACACTTAAGCCCCTGTACAAGTTCTCAGCCCCCTCTGTCTCACACCCCAGACCCTGTACAGACTCTCAGCCCTCCTCTCTGTCTCACACTCCAGCCCTTGTACAGACCCTCAGCCCTCCTAACACCCCAGCCCCTGTATAGACTCTCAGTCCCCCCCTGTCTCACACTGCAGCTCCTGTACAGACTATCAGCACCAATCACACCCCAGCCCCTGTAAAGACTCTCAGTCCCCCTCTCCCACCCCAGCCCCTCTCACACCTCAGCTCCTGTAGAGACTCATAGACCTATCCCCCTCTGCCTCACACCAAAGCCCCTGTATAGGCTCTTAGCCCCCTCTGTCTCACACCTTAGCCCATGTACAGACTTTCAGCCCTCCCCTCCGTCTCACACTCCAGTCCCTGTACAGACGCTTAGTGCTCCTCAAATCCCAGTCCCTGTATAGACTCTTAGGCCCCTCTGCCTCACAGATTCTCAGTCTCCTTCTCTCTCTCACCCCAGTCCTGTACTGGTTCACAGTCCTCCTCTGCCCCACTCTTAAACCCCTGTACAGATTTTCAGCCCCCTCTGTCTCAGACATCACCCCGCTCTGTGTTACATCCTAGCCCCTGTACAGACCATCAGTACCCCTGTCTCACACCCCTGCCCCTGTACAGACCAACAGCATCCTTGTCTCACACCACAGCCCCTGTACAGGTGCTCAGCCCCCTCTGTCTTACGCCCCAGCCCCTGTACAGACCATCAGCACCCCTGTCTTACACCCCAGCCCCTGTACAGACCATCAGCATCCCTGTCTCACACCCCAGCCCCTGTACAGACCATCAGCATCCCTGTCTCACACCCCAGCCCCTGTACAGACCAACATCACCCCTGCCTCACACTCCAGTCCCTGTAAAGGTTCTCACCCCCCTGATTTATACCCCAGTCCCAGTCCAGGTTCTGACCACACGGCCCATGCCCCCACTCACACCTCAGTCACTGTAGATTTGCAGCCCCCCTCTGTCTCGCATACCAGCCCCTATAGACTATAACCCCCCCTATCTCACACCCAGCCTCTGTAGACTCTAAGACACCCTCTTTCACACCCCAGCCACTGTAGACTCGCGGCCCCCTCTATCTCACACTCTAATGCATGTAGACTCTATGCTCCCTTCTGTCTCGCACATAGCCCCCTCCTTACCCTCTCTCTCCGCAACCCCAGCTCAGCTCTCACCCTTAGGCGGTTAAACGTTAATTGTCACACATCTATTACCTGGTAGCAGCTAGATCCAGTCCCGGCTGAATGACTGATGATGTCACTACAGTCACGTGACTTCTGTGCGTTCACTTCAAGGGTCCTTAGCTGCAGTGGATCTAGCTGCTACTCGGATAAGGTACTGGAAGGAGGGTGTGTGTGAGGCATAGGAAACCTAATAATATTTATCTGTGTATAATGCACCAGGGAGGTGTTTGTGTGCGAGGCAATGGGAATAACTCTATAATATTATATACCTGTGTTAATAACTAATGTAGGTGGCGGCGATGTTAGGGGCAGCAAATTAGGGGTGTTTAGACTCTGGGTTTATGTCAGGTTTAAATATTACTTTTTTTTTCCCCATAGACATCAATGGGGCTGCGTTACGGAGCTTTTCGCTCCGCGATCGCAGGTGTTAGGCTTTTTTTTTGCCGGTTCTCCCCATTTATGTCTAATGGGGAAATCGTGCACGAGCATGTCAAAGCAGCGCTTGATTTCGGTGCGGTATGGAGCTCAACGCATCCATATCTCCCGCACAAGCCTGTTTTTTTTCTGAACTTGTAATAGCAGCGATTTAGGGGAGTGAAATAACGGTGAAAATGTTGTGGACGTTAATTTCCCTTTAGCACTCAAAACTTGTAATCCGGCTGATATTTTTTAGCAAACTTTTTCCCAGTTATATCACATCCTGTTTGGGGCAACAATGCAGACTGACTTCCTGTGACCCCATCACATATAGTAATAAATATACAATTAGTATAAACAGGTCAGACTTGTACCCATCACCCTAACACACAGACTGTACTTCATCAATTCCTCACTCCCTCAAATACAGCTTGCTCATTGTATCAGCCCCCTCACACCCAGTCCATGTACCAGCTCTCAGCCCCCCTCTGTCTCACATCCCAGCCCTTGTACAGATTCTCAGACCCTCTCCCTCACACCTCAGTCCTATACTGGTTCTCAGTCCTTCTCTGTCTCACACCTAAGCCCCTGTACAAGATCTCAGTCCTCTATATCTCACAGCTCTGTCCCTGTGCAGAATCTTAGCCCCCTCTTCCTCACATCCCATCCCTTGTACAGGCTGTCAACTCCCTCTGTCCCACACCTAAGCCCCTGTACAAGATCTCAGTCCCATCTGTCTCCCACGCAAGTCCCTGTGCAGACTCTCAACCCCATCTGTCTCACATCCCATCCCTTGCACAGGCTTTCAGCCCCCTATGTCCCGCACCTCATACCCTGCACAAGTCTCTCATACCCCTCTCTCTCACAGCCCAGTCCTGTACAGGTTCTCAGTCCTCCTCTGTCCCACACCCCAGTCACTGTGCAGACTCTCAGCCCCCTCTGTCTCATACTCCAGCTCCTCTATAGATTCTTACCTCAACCCCTGTACAGACTCTCAGCCCTCCTGTCTCACACTTCAGCCCTTGTACAGACCCTCAGTCCCCCTCACATCTAAGCCCCTGTACAGACTCTCAGCCCTCCTCTGTCTCACACCCGAGCCCCAGTACAGACCCTCTGTCCCCCTCACACCCCAGCCCCTGTATAGAATCTCAGCTCCCTTCTGTCTCACACCTGAGCCCATGTACAGACTTTCAGCCCCCCTCACACCTCAGCCCCTATATTAACTCTCAGCCCCCCTCTGTCTCATACCCCAGTCCCTGTGCAGACTCTCACCCCCCTCCATTTCACACCCCATCTCCTGCACAGACACTGAGCTACAATCACACCCCAGTCCATGTATAGACTGTCAGACCCCCTCTTTCTCACACCTCAGACCCTGTACAGACACTCAGTCCCCTTACACCTCAGACCCTGTACAGAATATCAGCCCCCATACACCTCAGTCCCTGTATAAAATCAGACCTCTCTCTTACACACACCTGTCTTGTATTAGTTCTCAGCCTCTCTCTGCCTTACACCTAAGCCCCTGTACAAGTTCTCAGATCCCACTGTCTCACACCTCATACCCTGTATAAAACCTTAGCCCCCATCTCTCTCAAACATCCCAGTCCTGTACTGATTCTCAGTCCTCCTTTGACTCACACTTAAGCCCCTGTACAAGTTCTCAGCCCCCTCTGTCTCACACCCCAGACCCTGTACAGACTCTCAGCCCTCCTCTCTGTCTCACACTCCAGCCCTCGTACAGACCCTCAGCCCTCCTCTCTGTCTCACACTCCAGCCCTTGTACAGACCCTCAGCCCCCCCTGTCTCACACTGCAGCTCCTGTACAGACTATCAGCACCAATCACACCCCAGCCCCTGTAAAGACTCTCAGTCCCCCTCTCCCACCCCAGCCCCTCTCACACCTCAGCTCCTGTAGAGACTCATAGACCTATCCCCCTCTGCCTCACACCAAAGCCCCTGTATAGGCTCTTAGCCCCCTCTGCCTCACAGATTCTCAGTCCATGTACAGACTTTCAGCCCTCCCCTCCGTCACACTCCAGTCCCTGTACAGACGCTTAGTGCTCCTCAAATCCCAGTCCCTGTATAGACTCTTAGGCCCCTCTGCCTCACAGATTCTCAGTCTCCTTCTCTCTCTCACCCAGTCCTGTACTGGTTCACAGTCCTCCTCTGCCCCACTCTTAAACCCCTGTACAGATTTTCAGCCCCCTCTGTCTCAGACATCACCCCGCTCTGTGTTACATCCTAGCCCCTGTACAGACCATCAGCACCCCTGTCTCACACCCCTGCCCCTGTACAGACCAACAGCATCCTTGTCTCACACCCCAGCCCCTGTGTAGGTGCTCAGCCCCCTCTGTCTTACGCCCCAGCCCCTGTACAGACCATCAGCACCCCTGTCTTACACCCCAGCCCCTGTACAGACCATCAGCACCACTGTCTCACACCCCAGCCCCTGTACAGACCATCAGCATCCCTGTCTCACACCCCAGCCCCTGTACAGACCATCAGCATCCCTGTCTCACACCCCAGCCCCTGTACAGACCAACATCACCCCTGCCTCACACTCCAGTCCCTGTAAAGGTTCTCACCCCCTGTTTTATACCCCAGTACAGGTTCTTACCACACGGCCCATGCCCCCACTCACACCTCAGTCACTGTAGATTTGCAGCCCCCCTCTGTCTCGCATACCAGCCCCTATAGACTATAACACCCCCTATCTCACACCCAGCCTCTGTAGACTCTAAGACACCCTCTTTCACACCACAGCCACTGTAGACTGGCGGCCCCCTCTATCTCACACTCTAACCCATGAAGACTCTATGCTCCCTTCTGTCTCGCACATAGCCCCCTCCTTACCCTCTCTCTCCGCAACCCCAGCTCAGCTCTCACCCTTAGGCGGTTAAACGTTAATTGTCACACATCTATTACCCGGTAGCAGCTAGATCCAGTCCCGGCTGAATGACTGATGATGTCACCACAGTCACGTGACTTCTGTGCGTTCACTTCAAGGGTCCTTAGCTGCAGTGGATCTAGCTGCTACTCGGATAAGGTACTGGAAGGAGGGGGTGTGTGTGAGGCATAGGAAACCTAATAATATTTATCTGTGTATAATGCACCAGGGAGGTGTTTGTGTGCGAGGCAATGGGAATAACTCTATAATATTATATACCTGTGTATAAGGTACTGGGGAGGGGCTGTGTGTCTGTGAGACAAATTAACTTCTTTATAATATATATCGGTATATCAGGTACTCGTCTCGTCTCTCACACACAGTACTACGTACTCATACAGCGGGTTAGGGACCGGAGCCCCGCTGTAAAGTGAAAACCGCCTTAAAGTGAAACAAGGCAGTTTTAGCTTTCTTTTCACTTGCCAGTGTGTTTAAAAACTTAAAAACATGTTTGAACTAACATATATTAGGTGAACAATAGCGCTAAGTTTAGTTTAACACTAGCACAGCACAGTATTCAATAAATACTGTACCTGTAAAATAGTGACAATCACTGTAGTACAATTTGCCAGAGTATAGCACTGAGACACAGATTGCACTGTAATGCTGTAAACAGAGTGAACAAAGCATAATAAAATGGTGTCAGTCACTTTTCTTGCAATCTCACGAAGATTACAGCACTGTTTTAAAATCCTTGGAGGTTGGACTTCAGCTCCACAAAGCGCTGTATTAGCGAAGCGCTGTAAAGTGAAGTGCTGTAAAGTGAGGTATACCTGTACCTTATATAAAAATATCTAATATTATATAGAGGGGTCTGTGTGTGAGACTATAGGAACCTCTCTATATAATATTAGATATTTTTTATATAAGGTACGTAGTACTGTGTGTGAGAGACGAGTCAATGGGAATATCGCTATAATATTATATACCTGTGTATAAGGTACTGGGGAGGGGGCTGTGTGTTTTTGAAGCAAAGGAACTTCTCTATAATATATATCTGTATATAAGGTACTGGGGAGGGGTCTGTGTATTAGAGAATGTGAATGGGAACCTCTCTATAATATTATATATTTGTATATAAGGTACGTAGTACTGTGTGTGTGAGGCAATTGGAAACGTTCTATAATATTTTATATATGTATAGAAGCTAATGGAGAGGGTACTGGGTGTGTGAGGCAGAGAGAACCTCTCTATAATATTATATATCTGTATATAAGGTACTAGAGAGGGGTCTGTGTGTGAATGAGACAGATGGAACCTCTCTATAAAATTATATATCTGCATATTAAGTAATGGGAAGGGGGCTGTGAGGGGATGTACTAAAAGGAATGACAAGGGTGAATAACAAAATGGAATGTCTATGGACTTTAATGGACTGTAAAGTTAAAAGTGCTATAGCAATAAAATTATGAGACATAGCAAGTAGATATTTACCAGATATGTTCCCTAGATACAGTAGCATATCCTGAAAGTGGGATTATTGCTGATTTCTATTGAATGACAAAATGGGATGTCCATAGACTTTAATGGGTTGTAAAGTTAAAAGTGTCATTCCATAGAAAGCAGCTATAATCCCACATTATTTCACTTTCAGAATATGCTACTGCACACAGGAAATATATCTGCTAAATATCTTCTTGATATCTTCTCATAGTTTTGTTGCTATAGCACTTCTAACTTTACATCCCATTAAAGTCAATGTGCATTCCATTTTGTTATTCACCCTTGTTATTCCAAAGAAAGCAGCTATAATCCCGCATAATATCACTTTCAGAATATGCTACTGTACTTGGGGAACATATCTGGTAAGTATTGATTTGCTATATTGTATGGCTTTGTTGCTATAGCACTTTTAACTTTACATCCCATTGAAGTATATGGGAATTCCATTTTGTCATTTACCCTTGTCATTCATTTGAGAACACCCCACATAGAAGGTAGAGCTGTGTATGAGTGAGACAGAGGGATGGAGCTGTGTATGAGTAAATTAGAGGGAACCTCTCTATAATATTTCTCAAGGTACTATGGAGGGGGCTATGTGTGAGACAGAGGGAACCTATCTATAATATTATATATCTGTATATAAGGTATTGGGAGGAGATGAGTGTATAAGACAGAGGTAACCTCTCTATAATATGTATCTGTATATAACAATGGGCAGGGGGTTGTGTTACTGAGTAATTAAATGGAACCTCTATATTATCATATATTACATATGTGTGTATATAAGGCACTGGGGAGGTAGCTGTGTGTGTGAGTCTGAGGGACCCTCTTTATATTAAATATCTATATATAAGGTATTTGGGATGGGACTGTGTGTGAGAGGTAGAGGGAACCTCTCTAATATTATATTTATTTATATACAGTACGGGGGAGAGGTTGTGTTTGTGAGTTTTGTCAGCTGCGTGTATGTGAGGCAGAGGGAACCTCTCTAATATTATATATATTTATATACAGTACGGGGGAGGGATTGTGTTTGTGAGCTGCGTGTATGTGAGGCAGAGGGAACCTCTTTAATATGCTCATGTAGAAGGTACTGGGGAGGGGGTATATGTGTGAAGCAGGAGAAACATCTCTTTAATATTGTATAAGCTACTGGGGAGGGAGCTTTATGTTTGAGTCAGAGGGAACTACTTTATAATATTATATTCCTGTATATAAGGTGCTGGGTAGGGTGCTGTGTGTGTGAGCCAGAGGAAACCACTGTATAGCTTTAAAGGGACACTGAACCCCATTTTTTTTATTTTGTGATTCAGATAGAGCGTGCAATTTTAAGCAACTTTCTAATTTACTCCTATTATCAAATTGTCTTCATTCTCTTGGTATCTTTATTTCAAAAGCAAGAATTAAAATTTAGATGCCAGCCCATTTTTGGTGAATAACCTGGGTTGTTCTTGCTGATTGGTGGATAAATTCACCCACCAATAAACAAGTGCTGTCCAGGGTAATTAACCAAAAATTGGCTGGCTCCTTAGCTTAGATGCCTTCTTTTTCAAATAAAGATAGCAAGAGAATGAAGAAAAATTGATAATAGGAGTAAATTAGAAAGTTGCTTAAAATCGCATGCTCTTTCTGAATCACAGAATAATTTTTTTGGGGTTCAGTGTCCCTTTAAATCTGTGCATATAAAGTGCTGGAGACATATGGCACCTCTCCATAGTACTGAATATCTCTACATAATGTGCTATAGGAAAGGTGGTGTAAGTGAGGCAGAGAGAATCTCTCTATAATGTTAAGTGTCTGCATATAAGGTGCTGGGGAGGAGGAGTGTGGGAGAGACAAATAAAGGGGATTTAGAGGATATTAGTGATAGAAGTTGTGGATAAATAAAAATGTTTTATACATACAACACCAATGTATCCTACACCCCCTGCAGTTCATCAGCCTTTAGTTTAGTTCTACAGTATAGGAATTTAAGAATTAGAAACAATCGGCTAGATTACGAGTTTTTGTCGGTAAGGCTTGCGGCTCTAACGCTCCTTTTTTTTCCCACCGCTCCCTTAAGCCAACGCTGGTATTACAGGTTTTTTTAAACCTGGTGTTAGCCGCAAAAAGGTGAGCGTAGAGCAAAATTTAGCTCCACATCTCACCTCAATACCAGCGTTGCTTACGGTAGCGGTAAGATGGCTAAACGTGCTCATGCACGATTTCCCCATAGGAAACAATGGGGCTGAGCTGGCTGGAAAAAAAACCTAACACCTGCAAAAAAGCAGCGTCCAGCTTCTAACGCAGCCCCATTGTTTCCTATGGGGAAAGAAAAAATATGTCTGAACCTAACATGAACCCCAAGTCTAAATACCCCTAATCTTACACTTATTAACCCCTAATCTGCCGCCCCCGACGTCGCCACCTGCATTATACTATTAACCCCTAATCTTCCGCTCCGGACACCGCCGCCACCTACATTAAAGTCATAAACCCCTAATTTGCTGCCCCCAACATCGCCGACACTTACATTATAATTATTAACCCCTAATCTGCCCCCTCCAACGTCGCCACAACTATATTAAATTTATTAACCCCTAATCTGCCGCCGCCACTATAATAAAGTTATTAACCCCTAAACCTAAGTCTAACCCTAACACCCCCTATTTATTTATTTTTATTTTACAGTCAATTTTGTATTTATTTTAACTAGGTACAATAGTTATTAACTATTTAATTGCTACCTAGCTAAAATAAGTACAAAATTACCTGTAAAATAAATCCTAACCTAAGTTACAATTACACCTAACACTACACTATAATTAAACTAAACTAATTACCTAAACTACCTACAATTAATTACAATTAAATTTAATAAACTAAATTACGGGGGGAAAAAACACTAAATTACAGAAAAAAAAAATTACAAGAAGTTTAAACTAATTACACCTAATCTAAGCCAAATCAGAGGATACAGCACTCGTGGGACACGGTGGATATATAAAAAATAATATTTATTTGTAAATGTTAAAAAGGTAGAGGCATAGAACAGGGAATTAACCCCTTACGCGTTTCATGCCGCAAACAGGCACTTAGTCATAGGGATGGCCCACGAGTGCTGTATCCTCTGATTTTGCATTGTTTTGTGGCTTGCGCAAAGCCGCGGTTAACTTGCACCTCACGGGGCTGTGTTTTGGAGTTTCCCTTACAGCTAGGCGGCTCACGGCTTCCCTCACTACGTCATGCTCTGCAGCGGCCTTGTCTCTACACCTAATCTAAGCCCCCCAAAATAATAAAATGCCCTAACCTATACTAAATTACAAATAGCCCTTAAAAGGGCATTTTGCAGGGCATTGCCCCAAAGAAATTAGCTCTTTTACCTGTAAAAAAAAATACAATACCCCCCCAACATTACAACCCACCCAATCACCCCTTAAAAAAAACCTAACACTACCCCATTGAAGATCACCCTACCTTGAGCCGTCTTCACCCAGCCGGGCACAAGTGGTCATCCGATCCGGCCAGAAGTCTTCATCCAATGGGGCAGAAGAGGACATCCAGACCGGCAGAAGTCTTCATCCTATCCGGGCAGAAGAGGACATCCGGACCGGGAGAAGGCTTCATCTAAGCGGCATCTTCTATCTTCTTCCATCCGACGAGGAGCAACTCCATCTTGAAGACAACCGGCACGGAGCATCCTTCCAGCACGACGACTAACAACGATTCCTTTAAATGACGTCATCCAAGATGGCGTCCATCGAATTCCGATTGGCTGATAGGATTCTATTAGCCAATCAATCCGATTGGCTGATTAAATCAACCAATCGGATTTTTCCTACCTTAATTCCGATTGGCTGATAGAATCCTATCAGCCAATCGGAATTCAAGGGACACCATCTTGGATGACGTCATTTAAAGGGCCATTATACACTCATTTTTTCTTTGCATAAATGTTTTGTAGATGATCTATTTATAAAGCCCATAAAGTTTTTTTTTTTTTTTTTTTTAAATGTATAATTTTGCTTATTTTTAAAGAACATTGCTCTGATTTTCTGACTCCTAACCAAGCCCCAAAGTTTTATTTGAATGCCGTCAGCTACCTTCTCCAGCTTGGTCCTGTTTGTGTAAAGTGTCTTTGCATATGCAAAAGAGGGGGGAGGGGGGGAGTGTCTTATTTCCCACTTGCAGTGGGCTTTACAACTGCCTTTTCAACAGAGCTAAACTGAAAGCTTCTAAGTATATTTTTAAACCATTTTATACTGGATTTTTATATCAGTATCCGTGCATCTTATTCTTTATAGTAGTGTCTATTACATGCAGTTATATGAAAATGAGTGTATACTTTCACTTTAAAGGAACCGTCATTCGTCTTTAGTCCGTCGGCCAGGAAGGATGCTCCGCGCCAGATGTCTTCAAGATGGAGTAGCTCCTCGTCGGATGGAAGAAGATAGAAGATGCCGCTTGGATGAAGCTTTCTGCTGGTCCGGATGTCCTCTTCTGCCCGGATATGATGAAGACTTCTGCCGGTCCGGATGTCCTCTTCTGCCCGGATAGGATGAAGACTTCTGCCGGTCCGGATGTCCTCTTCTGCCCCATTGGATGAAGACTTATGCCCGGATTAGATGACCACTGGTGCCCAGCTGGGTGAAGACGGCTCAAGGTAGGGTGATCTTCAATGGGGTAGTGTTAGGTTTTATTAAGGGGGGATTGGGTGGGTTTTAGAGTAGGGGTGGGTGTGTGGGTGGTGGGTTGTAATGTTAGGGTGGGGGTATTGTATTTTTTTTTACAGGTAAAAGAGCTGATTACTTTGGGGCAATGCCCCGCAAAAAAGGCCCTTTTAAGGGCTATTTGTAATTTAGTATAGGGTAGGGCATTTTATTATTTTGGGGGGCTTTTTTATTTTATTAAGGGGTTTAGATTAGGTGTAATTAGTTTAAACTTCTTGTAATTTTTTTCCCCCTGTAATTTAGTGTTTGTTTGTTTTTTCGGAATTTAGTTTATTGAATTTAATTGTAATTAATTGTAGGTAGTTTAGGTAATTTATTTAATGATAGTGTAGTGTTAGATGTAATTGTAACTTAGGTTAGGATTTATTTTACAGGTAATTTTGTACTTATTTTAGCTAGGTAGTTATTAAATAGTTATTAACTATTTAATAACTATTGTACCTAGTTAAAATAAATACAAAGTTGCCTGTGAAATAAATATAAATCCTAAGCTAGCTACAATGTAACTATTAGTTATATTGTAGCTATCTTATGGTTTATTTTATCGGTAAGTATTTAGTTTTAAATAGGAATAATTTATTTAATTTTGTTAAATTTATTTAGTTTAATTTAAATTATATTTAAGTTGGGGGGGGTTAGGGTTAGGTTTAGACTTAGGTTTAGGGGTTAATACCTTTAATATAGTAGCAGCGACGTTGGGGGTGGCAGATTAGGGGTTAATAAATGTAAGTAGGTGTCAGCGATGTTAGGGCAGGCAGATTAGGGGGTTAATAAAATGTAACTAGTGTTTGCCAGGTGGGAGTGCGGTGGTTTAGGGGTTAATACATTTATTAAAGTGGCGGCGATGTTTGGTCGGCAGATTAGGGGTTAATAATTTAGGTAGGTGGCGGCAACGTTGGGGGCGGCAGATTAGGGGTTAATAAATATAATGTAGGTGTCGGCGATGTTAGGGGCAGCAGATTAGGGGTCCATAAGTATAATGTAGGTGGCGGCGATGTCCGGTCAGCAGATTAGGGGTTAAAAAATTTTATTATAGTGTTTGCGATGGTGGGGGGCCTCGGTTTAGGGGTTAATAGGTAGTTTATGGGTGTTAGTGTACTTTTTAGCACTTTAGTTAAGAGTTTTATGTTCCGGTGTTAGCCCATAAAACTCTTAACTACTGGCTGACTTTTAAATGCGTTAGAAGTCTTGCCAGGAGAGGGTCTACCGCTCACTTCTTCCCAGACTCGTAAATACCAGCGTTAGGTAAGTCCCATTTAAAAAGATAGGATACGCAATTGACGTAAGGGGATTTGCGGTAGCCTCGAGTCGCAGAAGAAAAGTGAGCGGTAGACCCTTTCCTGCCTGACTCGTAATACCAGCGGGCGTTAAAAAGCAGCGTTGGGACCTCTCAACGCTGCTTTTTAAGGCTAACGCCAAACTCGTAATCTAGGCGCATGTGCTGCAAAACTAACCATAAAGCCTGATGTGCTGCTGAGGATGATGGGAAATAATAAAGATTTAGTTATTTTATGCACACAGTGTCACCCACTGCAGTGTAGTATACAGCGCTATGAGCACAAAATATACTTTTTTTTTAAAGAGGATTAGCACCAATTTGGAAAAGTGCTTTCAAAAAAGATTCAATGCCCTTGAGGAAATAACTCCTGTGCTATTGCATATCATGTACGTTAGTGAAAAATTACTACACTGTAATAAAAATTAACTTTTTTGCATTTTATGTTGTTTTATTTTACTGTATTTGGTTATTAATGCAAACTTTTTTTCTATAAATGCTCGGTCTGAAAAAAACTGCTTATAATTTGTGTAAAAAAAAAAAGCACTGGAATTGATATTTAAACATAAAAATGTGCAACTGGTTAGAAAAAGCTTCAACTCAGGTGTGTCAAATGGCTCAGAAAAGAAATGAATAAAGATCTGCATTTAGTGACATAAATAAAACTATTTAATTGTTAGAACACTTTGTGTGTGTATATATATATATATATATATATATATATATATATATATATATATATATCATCATGTCCCCTGTTGCATTAATCAGTTGTATTTAGTTTAATCTCTTTATGACTAAGTTGAGTGATTGTTGTATGTTGGTTTGTGTATGACGCTCAGATACAGGTATTTGTCACCCATAATGCACAGCATCTCCCCCTATGATAATGAACTCTACATGAGACCCTCTCTCTGTCTCTCTCTCTCTGTGTTTAGGCTCCTGTTACTATGAAGATCAGGTACAATACAGATCACTGTGTTTGCCAGTAAAGAAGAAGCATTATAAGAATATCTGACAAATTCAGTTGCTGAACAAGACAATGTCTGACAAGACCGAGACCCAAACCTCAGACTATCCTGATGCACACGGAGGTAAGCAGGACGTCACATGTATGTCCCCTGGTTTTACTGTATATATGGCAGCAGTGCTTGTCATGAGAGCATACTGAAGTAGGCACAGGAGCGTGCTGTATATATGGCAGCAGTGCTTGTCACAAGAGCATACTGAGGTAGGCACAGGAGCATGTTGTATATATGGCAGCAGTGTTTGTCATGAGAGCATACTGAGGTAGGCACAGGAGTGTGCTGTATATATGGCAGCAGTGCTTGTCACAAGAGCATACTGAGGTAGGCACAGGAGCATGCTGTATATAAAGCAGCAGTGTTTGTCACAAGAGCATACTGAGGTAGGCACAGGAGCGTGCTGATTATATGGCAGCAGTATTTGTCATGAGAGCACACTGAGGTAGGTACAGGAGTGTGCTGTATATATGGCAGCAGTGCTCGTTATGAGAGCATACTGAGGTAGGCACAGGAGCGTGCTTTATATATGGCAGCAGTGTTCGTCACAAGAGCATTCTGAGGTAGGTTGAGGAGTAAGCTTTATATATGGTAGCAGTGCTTGTTATGAGAGCATACTGAGATAAGCACAGGAACAAACTTTATATTTGGCAACAATGTTTATCATGAGAGTATACTGAAGGAGGCTGAGCAGTGTGCAGTAAATACAGTGCTCCAGACACGTGCACGCTTCTGAGCATACTTAGGTATTTTGTCATGGGAAGGAGCTAAATTTGAACAAAGGATACTAAGAGAAAAAGGTAAATGTAATAACATAAAAAGCATTGTTTGTTTCTACCCTAGCTGTGTGCGTCTACAGACAACGTCACTGTGTGCAGCACTGAGGCAGCTAATATTCTGTTACCGCTGGTTACATAAACGTATTATATACAATATGGTGCAGCTCTTCAGTGCTGGGGGCAGAAGTATGTGCAGCGCTGAGGCATCTAATATTCTGTTACCGTTGGTTACATAAACTTATTATATACAATATGGTGCAGCTCTTCAGTGTGTAGCTGGGGGCAGAAGTATGTGCGGTGCTGAGGCAGCTAATATTCTGTTACCGCTGGTTACATAAACGTATTATATACAATATGGTGCAGCTCTTCAGTGTGTAGCTAGGGGCAGAAGTATGTGCGGCACTGAGGCATCTAATATTCTGTTACCGCTGGTTACATAAACGTATTATATACAATATGGTGCAGCTCTTCAGTGTGTAGCTGGGGGCAGAAGTATGTGCGGCGCTGAGGCAGCTAATATTCTGTTACCGCTGGTTACATAAACTTATGGCAGCTAATATTCTGTTACCGCTGGTTACATAAACTTATTATATACAATATGGTGCAGCTCTTCAGTGTGTAGCTGGGGCAGAAGTATGTGCGGCGCTGAGGCAGCTAATATTCTGTTACTGCTGGTTACATAAACGTATTATATACAATATGGTGCAACTCTTCAGTGTGTAGCTAGGGGCAGAAGTATGTGCAGCACTGAGACAGCTAATATTCTGTTACCGCTGGTTACATAAACGTATTATATACAATATGGTGCAGCTCTTCAGTGTGTAGCTGGGGCAGAAGTATGTGCAGCACTGAGGCAGCTAATATTCTGTTACTGCTGGTTACATAAACGTATTATATACAATATGGTACAGCTCTTCAGTGCGCAGCTGGGGGCAGAAGTATGTGCAGCATTGAGGCAGCTAATATTCTGTTACCGCTGGTTACATAAACTTATTATATACAATATAGTGCAGCTCTTCAGTGTGTAGCTGGGGGCAGAAGTATGTGCAGCACTGAGGCAGCTAATATTCTGTTACCGCTGGTTACATAAACGTATTATATACAATATGGTGCAGCTCTTCAGTGCTGGGGGCAGAAGTATGTGCAGCGCTGAGGAATCTAATATTCTGTTACCGTTGGTTACATAAACTTATTATATACAATATGGTGCAGCTCTTCAGTGTGTAGCTGGGGGCAGAAGTATGTGCGGTGCTGAGGCAGCTAATATTCTGTTACCGCTGGTTACATAAACGTATTATATACAATATGGTGCAGCTCTTCAGTGTGTAGCTGGGAGCAGAAGTATGTGCGTCGCTGAGGCAGCTAATATTCTGTTACCACTGGTTACATAAACGTATTATATACAATATGGTGCAGCTCTTCAGTGTGTAGCTGGGGGCAGAAGTATGTGCGGCGCTGAGGCAGCTAATATTCTGTTACCGCTGGTTACATAAACTTATGGCAGCTAATATTCTGTTACCGCTGGTTACATAAACTTATTATATACAATATGGTGCAGCTCTTCAGTGTGTAGCTGGGGCAGAAGTATGTGCGGCGCTGAGGCAGCTAATATTCTGTTACCGCTGGTTACATAAACGTATTATATACAATATGGTGCAGCTCTTCAGTGTGTAGCTGGGGCAGAAGTATGTGCAGCACTGAGGCAGCTAATATTCTGTTACTGCTGGTTACATAAACGTATTATATACAATATGGTGCAGCTCTTCAGTGTGTAGCTGGGGGCAGAAGTATGTGCAGCATTGAGGCAGCTAATATTCTGTTACCGCTGGTTACATAAACTTATTATATACAATATAGTGCAGCTCTTCAGTGTGTAGCTGGGGGCAGAAGTATGTGCAGCACTGAGGCAGCTAATATTCTGTTACCGCTGGTTACATAAACGTATTATATACAATATGGTGCAGCTCTTCAGTGTGTAGCTGGGGGCAGAAGTATGTTCAGCACTGAGGCAGCTAATATTCTGTTACCGCTGGTTGCATAAACTTATTATATACAATATGGTGCAGCTCTTCAGTGTGTAGCTGGGGGCAGAAGTATGTGCGGCGCTGAGGCAGCTAATATTCTGTTACCGCTGGTTACATAAACTTATTATATACAATATGGTGCAGCTCTTCAGTACGTAGCTGGGGGCAGAAGTATGTGCAGCACTGAGGCAGCTAATATTCTGTTACCGTTGGTTACATAAACTTATTATATACAATATGGTGCAGCTCTTCAGTGTGTAGCTGGGGGCAGAAGTATGTGCAGCACTGAGGCAGCTAATATTCTGTTACCGCTGGTTACATAAACGTATTATATACAATATGGTGCAGCTCTTCAGTGCTGGGGGCAGAAGTATGTGCAGCGCTGAGGCATCTAATATTCTGTTACCGTTGGTTACATAAACTTATTATATACAATATGGTGCAGCTCTTCAGTGTGTAGCTGGGGGCAGAAGTATGTGCGGTGCTGAGGCAGCTAATATTCTGTTACCGCTGGTTACATAAACATATTATATACAATATGGTGCAGCTCTTCAGTGTGTAGCTAGGGGCAGAAGTATGTGCGGCACTGAGGCATCTAATATTCTGTTACCGCTGGTTACATAAACGTATTATATACAATATGGTGCAGCTCTTCAGTGCGGAGCTGGGGGCAGAAGTATGTGCGTCGCTGAGGCAGCTAATATTCTGTTACCACTGGTTACATAAACGTATTATATACAATATGGTGCAGCTCTTCAGTGTGTAGCTGGGGGCAGAAGTATGTGCGGCGCTGAGGCAGCTAATATTCTGTTACCGCTGGTTACATAAACTTATGGCAGCTAATATTCTGTTACCGCTGGTTACATAAACTTATTATATACAATATGGTGCAGCTCTTCAGTGTGTAGCTGGGGCAGAAGTATGTGCGGCGCTGAGGCAGCTAATATTCTGTTACTGCTGGTTACATAAACGTATTATATACAATATGGTGCAACTCTTCAGTGTGTAGCTAGGGGCAGAAGTATGTGCAGCACTGAGGCAGCTAATATTCTGTTACCGCTGGTTACATAAACGTATTATATACAATATGGTGCAGCTCTTCAGTGTGTAGCTGGGGCAGAAGTATGTGCAGCACTGAGGCAGCTAATATTCTGTTACTGCTGGTTACATAAACGTATTATATACAATATGGTGCAGCTCTTCAGTGTGTAGCTGGGGGCAGAAGTATGTGCGGCGCTGAGGCAGCTAATATTCTGTTACCGCTGGTTACATAAACGTATTATATACAATATGGTGCAGCTCTTCAGTGCGCAGCTGGGGGCAGAAGTATGTGCAGCATTGAGGCAGCTAATATTCTGTTACCCCTGGTTACATAAACTTATTATATACAATATAGTGCAGCTCTTCAGTGTGTAGCTGGGGGCAGAAGTATGTGCAGCACTGAGGCAGCTAATATTCTGTTACCACTGGTTACATAAACGTATTATATACAATATGGTGCAGCTCTTCAGTGTGTAGCTGGGGGCAGAAGTATGTTCAGCACTGAGGCAGCTAATATTCTGTTACCGCTGGTTGCATAAACTTATTATATACAATATGGTGCAGCTCTTCAGTGTGTAGCTGGGGGCAGAAGTATGTGCGGCGCTGAGGCAGCTAATATTCTGTTACCGCTGGTTACATAAACTTATTATATACAATATGGTGCAGCTCTTCAGTACGTAGCTGGGGGCAGAAGTATGTGCAGCACTGAGGCAGCTAATATTCTGTTACCGTTGGTTACATAAACTTATTATATACAATATGGTGCAGCTCTTCAGTGTGTAGCTGGGGGCAGAAGTATGTGCGGCGCTGAGGCAGCTAATATTCTGTTGCCACTGGTTACATAAACGTATTATATACAATATGGTGCAGCTCTTCAGTGTGTAGCTGGGGGCAGAAGTATGTTCAGCACTGAGGCAGCTAATATTCTGTTACCGCTGGTTGCATAAACTTATATAAAATATGGTGCAGCTCTTCAGTGTGTAGCTGGGGGCAGAAGTATGTGCGGCGCTGAGGCAGCTAATATTCTGTTGCCACTGGTTACATAAACGTATTATATACAATATGGTGCAGCTCTTCAGTGCGTAGCTGGGGCAGAAGTATGTGCGGCACTGAGGCATCTAATATTCTGTTACCGCTGGTTACATAAACGTATTATATACAATATGGTGCAGCTCTTCAGTGAGTAGCTGAGAGCAGAAGTATGTGCGGCACTGAGGCATCTAATATTCTGTTACCGCTGGTTACATAAACGTATTATATACAATATGGTGCAGCTCTTCAGTGCGGAGCTGGGGGCAGAAGTATGTGTGGCGCTGAGGCAGCTAATATTCTGTTACTGCTGGTTACATAAACGTATTATATACAATATGGTGCAGCTCTTCAGTGTGTAGCTGGGGGCAGAAGTATGTGCAGCACTGAGGCAGCTAATATTCTGTTACCGCTGGTTACATAAACGTATTATATACAATATGGTGCAGCTCTTCAGTGCGGAGCTAGGGGCAGAAGTATGTGTGGCGCTGAGGCAGCTAATATTCTGTTACTGCTGGTTACATAAACGTATTATATACAATATGGTGCAGCTCTTCAGTTCGTAGCTGGGGGCAGAAGTATGTGCGGCGCTGGAGGTGCTGCTAATATTGTGATGGTGTCTAGCCGGTACTTCCTGTCACTAGTATCCTGCTTGTCTGTCTGATCTTTCAGGTGCACACAACGCGCTGCTTCCTATTTGCCAGTTTTATGTAGTTCTGAGCCGGCCATTCCTCCTTTTTTAAATTGCACTAATTCTGACTAATTCTCATACAGTGTTATTAGCTATCCAGCTTCCCGGGTTTACTGCATGCTGACACCTCTATTAGGGTCACCTGCTTAGCCCTGTATTGTGTATATCACAAACCACAACTGTTACGTGTGTACAGATACAAAAGTAAATCAGGCAGCACGCTCTTCCTTTAGGTCATTTACCAGAGAGTGTTAGATCAAGGAGTTACATACAAAATAACTACACTTATCCAAGATGCTGGTTTATTTTTACCCATAGCTGGTTCCTGTTAACTTAAAGGGATATGAAACCCCAAATTTTTCTTTTTTAATTCAGAAAATACAAGTTTGAAAAAAGATTCCAATTTATTTCTATTTTCAAATTTGCTTTGTTCTCATGATATCCTTTGTTGAAGAGATACCTAGGTAGGTGTCTGGAGCAGAAAATTGTGCTGCCATCTAGTGCTCATGTAAATGGATAACATTCTTGTAAACTGCTGCCATAAAGTGCTCCAGACACAAACGCACGTCTGATTTTTTTGTGTAATACAATTAGCTAAATTAGGTTTTCACTAATTGTGTAATAAACTAAATCAGAAAGTACAAACTGCTGTTATATAAGTTTATGTTACACCCTGTACTGTGCTCTATCAGGTAACTTCCTGCTGTAATTACAGGGCGTCTAGAGGAAAACCCGGGCACTGGGCTATTAAATGTGAAGGAAGAGGATGAGACAGATGACATGAATAGTCATCAGACTGAAATACATTGCTCCCTCCCTGCCGGTGAGTAGTAATATGTGAGAGTCTGCCGGGGCTGTGCACACAGTTACTTACTGCTCTCCCTCCCTGCCGGTGAGTAGTAATACGTGAGAGTCTGCCGGGGCTGTGCACACAGTTACTTACTGCTCTCCCTCCCTGCCGGCTTGTAGTAATACGTGAGAGTCTGCCGGGGCTGTGCACACAGTTACTTACTGCTCTCCCTCCCTGCCGGTGAGTAGTAATACGTGAGAGTCTGCCGGGGCTGTGCACACAGTTACTTACTGCTCTCCCTCCCTGCCGGTGAGTAGTAATACGTGAGAGTCTGCCGGGGCTGTGCACACAGTTACTTACTGCTCTCCCTCCCTGCCGGTGAGTAGTAATACGTGAGAGTCTGCCGGGGCTGTGCACACAGTTATTTACTGCTCTCCCTCCCTGCCGGTGAGTAGTTATACGTGAGAGTCTGCCGGGGCTGTGCACACAGTTACTTACTGCTCTCCCTCCCTGCCGGTGAGTAGTAATACGTGAGAGTCTGCCGGGGCTGTGCACACAGTTACTTACTGCTCTCCCTCCCTGCCGGTGAGTAGTAATACGTGAGAGTCTGCCGGGGCTGTGCACACAGTTACTTACTGCTCTCCCTCCCTGCCGGTGAGTAGTAATACGTGAGAGTCTGCCGGGGCTGTGCACACAGTTACTTACTGCTCTCCCTCCCTGCCGGTGAGTAGTAATACGTGAGAGTCTGCCGGGGCTGTGCACACAGTTACTTACTGCTCTCCCTCCCTGCCGGTGAGTAGTAATACGTGAGAGTCTGCCGGGGCTGTGCACACAGTTACTTACTGCTCTCCCTCCCTGCCGGTGAGTAGTAATACGTGAGAGTCTGCCGGGGCTGTGCACACAGTTACTTACTGCTCTCCCTCCCTGCCGGTGAGTAGTAATACGTGAGAGTCTGCCGGGGCTGTGCACACAGTTACCTACTGCTCTCCCTCCCTGCTGGTGAGTAGTAATACGTGAGAGTCTGCCGGGGCTGTGCACACAGTTACTTACTGCTCTCCCTCCCTGCCGGTGAGTAGTAATACGTGAGAGTCTGCCGGGGCTGTGCACACAGTTACTTACTGCTCTCCCTCCCTGCCGGTGAGTAGTAATACGTGAGAGTCTGCCGGGGCTGTGCACACAGTTACTTACTGCTCTCCCTCCCTGCCGGTGAGTAGTAATAGGTGAGAGTCTGCCGGGGCTGTGCACACAGTTACTTACTGCTCACCCTTGTAGTTTACTGTCTACTTTATAAGCACAGATAACACAATGAGTTTAACCCTTGTTTAGTTCATGTTATAGTTTTATACTGGAATATAGAGGCTCACGGTAAAAAAAAGGATGAGAGGGAAAAGGAGAATGTGTGAATTTGGTGCTATTGTCTGTGTGGGAAATAAACAAACTGTTTTATAGTAAAGTTAAAAAAAACTAGATCATGTGATATAAAAACTGAATCTGCTTTATTTGTACAGATGAAGATAACGCTGATATAGTGAAAGTTGAGATAACAGAAGATCTGTGTGTGAGGCATCAGCTGGAAGCACCAGATGAGGAAACCAGTGACAGCTTTAGCCCAGGTGAGTGTGCACTTGTGGTGTGTCTGAGGGACACAAGGGAGTGTGCATGTGTGTTGTATCTGATGGACACAGGTTACAGGTAAGTGTGCTTTTGTGGTGTGTCTGAGGGACACAGGATACAGGCGAGTGTGCACATGTGTTGTGTCTGAGGGATATAGGTTACAGGTGAGTGTGCACTTGTGGTGTGTCTGATGGACACAAGGGAGTGTGCACGTGTGTTGTATTTGATGGACACAGGTTACAGGTAAGTGTGCTTTTGTGGTGTGTCTGAGGGACACAGGATACCGGTGAGTGTGCACGTGTGTTGTGTCTGAGGGATATGGGTTACAGATGAGTGTGCATGTGTGTTGTGTCTCAAAGACACAGGCTACAGGTGAATGTGCACATATGTTGTGTCTTAGGGATAAAGGTTACAGGTGAGTGGGCATGTGTATTGTGTCTCCAGGAAAGCGGAAACGCGTCAGATGCCGTAGATCGAGTTCTACTATCCCACACTCCTCTGTGTATGTCCATAAATTTGTAAGTCTTTTACGCTTTACTAATACATTTTTTAAGTGTTTACTTGTTAACTAGTGCGGTCTTTAAATTGTTGCCATTTTCTTGCTCACTCGCTTTGGAACTCTTTTTCTATTATTGTTTCACCACTTAGCTCTGTTGTGAGCATTTGGCATATGCCTGCAGCTGAGGGAACACCAGCTGCCTTTCTGCATGTGAGTGATTGTTCATTATTACCTTTAGAAGTCTCACTGAGATGTGTTTTATGTCTCTGGGACACAGCTTTACAGGTGAGTGTGCATGTGTCTGATGGATAAAGGTAGCATGGGTGTTGTGTGTGTTACAGGTGAGTGTGCATGTGCCTGAGGGATGAAGGTAGCATGGGTGTTGTGCGTGTGTGTTACAGGTAAGTGTGCATGTGTCTGAGGGATGAAGGTAGCATGGGTGTTGTGCATGTGTCTGAGGGATGAAGGTAGCATGGGTGTTGTGCGTGTGTGTTACAGGTGAGTGTGCATGTGTCTGAGGGATGAAGGTAGCATGGGTGTTGTGATTGTACACAAGGTGGTTGTACATGTATGTTGTGGGTTACAGGTGACTGTGCACATATATTGTGTGTGAGTTGCATAGTAAGTGTGATAATCTACTAAATAATTCTCTTCTGTGCACATAGTCATTTTTGGGTCATCTCATGATTTTTCGTTATATACAATAAGAGAGAAATTGATACATCCCATGAGCACTACAAGCAACTTACACATATGCATGTATTCTTACTGTACAGGCCGTATGGATGTGACACCTTCAGATGGCTCAGCAGTTGAGTGCAGAGGAGAACCGTATGTGTGCGATCACGTGAAGCCTGAGCAGGATGAAGTTCCTATAAATATGGCTACAGGTGATTTGTACTAATTAACACATTACCCTCAAACATCCGCCGGATCTTGCCACTGGCCTGCAGTCCTAGCACAGCTTCGCCAGCGAAGTTGCGCCAGTTAAACCCAGAACGACCACAGATGTACAGGGTACGTCTGTCATAAAGGGGTTAAGTAAAAGGAATATTCTGTGATGCTGTCATTTTGTCTCATGTAAATAACAGTTATATTTTCTCAAATGGTTACACAGCAGACACAGGTCAGTGAGCAGCTCATGTATGAATAACTAAGGGCTAGATTACAAATGAAACACAAAAATATAATTACTACTGAGTGCTAAAGCCACTCCAGTTATATCTATAGTGCTTCTATTCTTGTACTCGTATTACAAGTTAAAAGTAAAATGTTATCAGAAGAGTCAAAGACTTAGGTGCATTAATATCTGGAGGTCGTTTATTGTGACCTCGCTGAGTCCCTTTCTGCATAGACTTCTGTATATTTATACACATATAAATAAATCACATACATATACACCTTTGTGCACCAGATCATAAACCATATCCCTTTAAATCACTATTAGAACATTTATTTTAATAATAAACCTTGTTTTTGTATTAAATATGTATAATTATGAGTGAAATACTTTATTTTAATATATTATATATGTGTTTTATTGCGCATATATTCAGGCGTTAAAAGGACAGTAAAGTCAAAATTAAACTTTTGTGCTTCAGATAGAGGATACAGTTTTAAACAACTTTCCAATTTATTTCTATTTAATTTTCTGTGTTTTCTTGGTATCCTTAGTTGAATAGCATACCTAGCTGATGTTTGGTGTCTGCACATAAATGCTTCTTGTCATTGGCTCAGCAGATGTGTACAGCTAGCTCCCAGTAATTCTTTGCTTCTCCTTCAACAAAAGATAACATTTGCTTCATTCTCTTGGTAACAGAAGTACATTGTAAAGTTGTATAAAATGACTCTCTCTCTGAATCATGAAATAATTTTTTTTTGTTTGTTTTTTACATTTTACTTCAGGTCTCTAAAAGCACTAAGTTTCCAGTGCTATTTTGTAATGTGCTCGAGTGTAACACTTATGTCGCCAATGTAATATGAGCGTTAGTAGCAAATTCTGCGCTCTTCATTCAAAGTATAGGGTGCGCTAAATAAATGTCAGCCTCGTTAAAGGGACATGAAACCCTTAATTTTTCTTTCATGATTCAGAGATAGAATGAGGAGCAGAACCGTTAACGTTACCCTTAGGGTGACCTTGTGCACAATCATCATCAGAGACATGAAGCTTCAGATTAGTTTACGCCATACAAGGCCAATGATAAAAAAAACAAAGCAAAAATATAATATTAGCATGATTTAAATCACAGCTTGACTAAATGAAAAATGATCCAAAATGGCCTAGGATTTCTATTTTATACTGCTGAACTATTTTATACCTATTATACTTCCTACCTATATACAAGGACAAGGGGACAAAACACAACAACGAAACAAAAAAAAAAAAAAAAGGGGGGGGAGGGGAAATGGAGGGATGAAGTCCTTAGCTACCAAATACCCAGTAGTACCAGCTCTGAATTCTGGAAAGGGAATATTATATAATCAATCTCCATGGTCGGGAGTGACTTTATAAATGCTGCCCACTTGTTAAAAATTTTTCTAATATCAAGTTCATTAGCTATATCAGTGTCTCGTTGTTCTAATATGCATTGTTTCGTAAGATAATTTTTAATCTCTGAGATACTTGGGGTCTCTCTTGTTTTCCATTTTTTGAAAATTAAATGCCTGGCTGCCCGAATAGATAAAATTATCAGTTTTCCACTAATATGCTGTACCTCGTGTTTTTTTAGGCAGAAAAGGACTTGGGTTAATGATAGTGCCAGAGGAGAGATCTTAAGTGATTAATTCAGCCAGAATTCTAGTTTATACCAGAATTGTCTGATCCTTGGACAATTCCATATTATATGTAAAAGATCTGCGGCTATGAAAGAGCATTTAGGACATTTATTGAAATTTGGGTTTCGAAACTTAAAGCCTTTTTCAGGGGTGAAATAAAATTTATGCAAGAGTTTGAGATGTGCTTCTCTCCAGGTAGCTGAAAGCGTGGTCTGTGACACTTTATGAATGGATGCTTGTATAAATTTAGAATCTATATTATTCTGTGGTAGCATCAGATTCCATTCTTGAGTGGTTTTTCAAGGATAGGAGTTCCCTTGCTAACTCCCAGAAAATGAAAACAAGGAGTAATAGACATAAACCCTTTCTCGACCAATAAAAACCAGCTTTCCAAATTACCCAAGGCCCAGTGCCAGTTTACCTCCTTCGTTAATTCTAAGGCGAAATGTCTTGCCTGTAGGTATGCAAAGAACTCTTTATTGGTGAGATTGAACTAATTTTTAAGCTCCTCAAATGTTTTGACACATTTTTTCTCTTGGTCGATTAAATGCACAATCCTATCCAGTCCTAGTGAGTGCCACCTTTTGAAGACAGTCAAATTTATGCCAGCTTGAAATTTTGGGTTTCCAGTAAGAGGTAAGTATTGGGAGACCCTACAATTTATAGATAGGAGATTTCCTATCTTACACCAAGCCTTTAATGGGTTAAAGAAGGTTTTAAGTTTCTTGATGTTAACTGGGATATCTTTTGGCTCACAATGAATTAGTGCTCATGGAAGAAATGGATCACATATGCTTCCCTCGAGTGCATTGTTTAGAACATAATCATTAGAAAAGATCCAATCTGCCACAATGCGTGCCAGAAAAGCAAGATTGTACAAGCGTATATCTGGAAGTGCGAGACCTCCATAATCCTTTGCAAGGGATAGTTTGATCAGTGATATCCTAGGTCTTTTATCCTGCCAGATAAATCTTCTAAGCGTGCTATGAAGTAGACAGATGTTCCTCTCTAATAGTATTATTAATAGTGTTCTGTAAAATATAGAGCAGTTTAGGGAAAAGAACCATCTTTATGTTTAAATCTTTTTTTATTGATAAGAAAAACATTACACATAACAAAAAACTTATTCAAATAGATCAAATCCACTATGGCTTAGCTTGTCCATTATGAGTTGAAGTATACAGCAACATATCTATCCAGAAGCTGTGAGAAGTCTCTTGTTACTGTAATTTTAAAAAGTCATAGTAATCTGAGCAAAAAACTTATATATAAATCAGTATACAAAATAAGAAGAAAATAAATAAGGAAAAAAGACAATAATAAATTTAAATTAGAATATTCATTGAATGGATGCCAGAGAGTGGTCCGTCAACTGTGCATTTTCATGATGCCCAAAGAAGTCCAGGTTTCCCTATATCTGCCTACTCTTCATCTCACTTTCCCCTTCACCTCTTGTCGCTGTCTTACAAACCTAACTGGGGTAATCAAAATCACCCCTATAGTTCCAATAGAACCAAATTTCGTCATTCTTGATTTTAGTACCTAGCGACCATGAAGCGTGATCATACATATTGTATGTGTGTTGGATCTTGCATTTAATTTCCTGCCATGTCGGTGTGCCTACCTTCCAATGTTTCGCTATGCATGTCCTCACCACTGTGCACAGTATCCTGATAAATGTGTTTATTGGTCTGTTGTACTTTTGGATTCGTTCGTGGAGTAGTGCTTGTGCCATGCTGAGTTGCACCTGTTCATCTAATAGATAGCTAATCAGATTAAAAAGGGATTTCCATATAACTTGAACTCCTATATACTCCCATATCATATGGCGGTATGTACCTAATTCTCCGCATTCTCTATAGCATAATCCCGAATTAGCTTTTGATGTGTGAGGTTCTAAGTGGTGTCAGGTACCATCTGAATATTGTTTTCAGTGTATTCTCTCTAAGGTCTGCACTCAACAACCCTCTAGTAGCTGCTCCAAAAGTCTCGTTCCATTCGTCAGATTCTAAGGTCATGTCTAAGTCAGTTTCCCACCTAAGCATGAGTGTGGTTTTAGTTTTGGTCGTAGGTGTTTGAATGTCTAGATATATTCTGGAAATGGAGTGTTTTGGTCTCGTTGGGGAGCCGCATATATCCCCCAAGATAGATCTACCTCTAGTTGGTGTTGTCTGGAGAAATGCTTGTATGGATGAAGATATCTGAAGGTATAAAAACCAGTGTACCGCAATTGGGGACACTTTGTCCCTTATTTGGGTGTAGGTCATTATTTTGTTCTGTATTAGTAGGTCTGCCACTCGGTATAGTCCTTTGTTTTCCCATTTATTGATTTCTTTCTGTGGATCCCCGTGTAGTAGGTATCTAATTGCAGTAGTGATCCAATAGGGCACATCCCTTTTTTGTGTGCTAATTCTGCCCAAATATATTGTGTTGTCTCGCTTGTTATAGGGTGAAGTTGCCTTGCCTCTCGTGTGATAGTCTTATGTTCCCATAGAATGGCATCTGTTTTGTCCCATCTTCCCATATCTGACTCTAATTGTATCCAAAGAGCTTCCTCTTTGTTTCTGAGTATTAACGTGTCCAGTGCCAGTCTAGCCGCTTTGTAGTAATCGATTAGATTAGGAATTCCCAACCCTCCGAGGGTCTTATGCCGAGTCATAATTTTCCCCGCTATTCTGGCTATTTTCTTACCGCATATGAAAGCTAATATTTCGGATTGGATTTTATCGATATCGGGGTATATAATGCGTATGGGTAGGGCTCTAAAGAGGTAAAGCAATCAGGGTAGTATAGAAAAGAAAAGAACCATCTTTAATAGTGCAATTCGTCCAGAAATAGAGAGCGGTAGATTTTGCCAGCTCTTAAGTTTCTCCCTAAAATTTGTTAAGACTGGGGGTATATTAAGTTTGAGAAGCAAGAGGATGAGCTGAATCAAAAGAGTCAAATGCTGTAAAAATTTATTAGGAAGTCCATGGGTTAGTACATACAAAGTAGGTCACAGTCAGGGACGCCTGACGCGTTTCGCGCATGCGTAGATGCGCTTCTTCGGAAGCTAGTTAGAATCTCATAGTGACAGCTTTTTAAACATTTGGCGCACCAATCCAAGGACAGCTTGAGTTAAAACCAATCAGTGTGTCTCCATTGAACAAGCAAATAAAATAAGAAGTCTGATGTTTATTGCAACAATCATTGCTCAATAGAAAAAAACATAATTTATGTAAGAACTTACCTGATAAATTCATTTCTTTCATATTAGCAAGAGTCCATGAGCTAGTGACGTATGGGATATACATTCCTACCAGGAGGGGCAAAGTTTCCCAAACCTCAAAATGCCTATAAATACACCCCTCACCACACCCACAATTCAGTTTAACGAATAGCCAAGAAGTGGGGTGATAAAAAAGTGCGAAAGCATATAAAATAAGGAATTGGAATAATTGTGCTTTATACAAAATCATAACCACCACAAAAAAAAAAAGGGCGGGCCTCATGGACTCTTGCTAATATGAAAGAAATTAATTTATCAGGTAAGTTCTTACATAAATTATGTTTTCTTTCATGTAATTAGCAAGAGTCCATGAGCTAGTGACGTATGGGATAATGACTACCCAAGATGTGGATCTTTCCACACAAGAGTCACTAGAGAGGGAGGGATAAAATAAAGACAGCCAATTCCTGCTGAAAATAATCCACACCCAAAATAAAGTTTAACGAAAAACATAAGCAGAAGATTCAAACTGAAACCGCTGCCTGAAGTACTTTTCTACCAAAAACTGCTTCAGAAGAAGAAAATACATCAAAATGGTAGAATTTAGTAAAAGTATGCAAAGAGGACCAAGTTGCTGCTTTGCAGATCTGGTCAACCGAAGCGTCATTCCTAAACGCCCAGGAAGTAGAAACTGACCTAGTAGAATGAGCTGTAATTCTCTGAGGCGGAGTTTTACCCGACTCAACATAGGCAAGATGAATTAAAGATTTCAACCAAGATGCCAAAGAAATGGCAGAAGCTTTCTGGCCTTTTCTAGAACCGGAAAAGATAACAAATAGACTAGAAGTCTTACGAAAAGATTTCGTAGCTTCAACATAATATTTCAAAGCTCTAACAACATCCAAAGAATGCAACGATTTCTCCTTAGAATTCTTAGGATTAGGACATAATGAAGGAACCACAATTTCTCTACTAATGTTGTTGGAATTCACAACTTTAGGTAAAAATTCAAAAGAAGTTCGCAACACCGCCTTATCCTGATGAAAAATCAGAAAAGGAGACTCACAAGAAAGAGCAGATAATTCAGAAACTCTTCTGGCAGAAGAGATGGCCAAAAGGAACAAAACTTTCCAAGAAAGTAATTTAATGTCCAATGAATGCATAGGTTCAAACGGAGGAGCTTGAAGAGCTCCCAGAACCAAATTCAAACTCCAAGGAGGAGAAATTGACTTAATGACAGGTTTTATACGAACCAAAGCTTGTACAAAACAATGAATATCAGGAAGAATAGCAATCTTTCTGTGAAAAAGAACAGAAAGAGCAGAGATTTGTCCTTTCAAAGAACTTGTGGACAAACCCTTATCTAAACCATCCTGAAGGAACTGTAAAATTCTCGGTATTCTAAAAGAATGCCAGGAAAAATGATGAGAAAGACACCAAGAAATATAAGTCTTCCAGACTCTATAATATATCTCTCGAGATACAGATTTACGAGCCTGTAACATAGTATTAATCACAGAGTCAGAGAAACCTCTTTGACCAAGAATCAAGCGTTCAATCTCCATACCTTTAAATTTAAGGATTTCAGATCCTGATGGAAAAAAGGACCTTGTGACAGAAGGTCTGGTCTTAACGGAAGAGTCCACGGTTGGCAAGAGGCCATCCGGACAAGATCCGCATACCAAAACCTGTGAGGTCATGCCGGAGCTACCAGCAGAACAAACGAGCATTCCTTCAGAATCTTGGAGATTACTCTTGGAAGAAGAACTAGAGGAGGAAAGATATAGGCTGGATGATACTTCCAAGGAAGTGATAATGCATCCACTGCCTCCGCCTGAGGATCCCGGGATCTGGACAGATACCTGGGAAGTTTCTTGTTTAGATGAGACGCCATCAGATCTATTTCTGGAAGTTCCTACATTTGAACAATCTGAAGAAATACCTCTGGGTGAAGAGACCATTCGCCCGGATGCAACGTTTGGCGACTGAGATAATCCGCTTCCCAATTGTCTACACCTGGGATATGAACCGCAGAGATTAGACAGGAGCTGGATTTCGCCCAAACCAAAATTCGAGATACTTCTTTCATAGCCAGAGGACTGTGAGTCCCTCCTTGATGATTGATGTATGCCACAGTTGTGACATTGTCTGTCTGAAAACAAATGAACGATTCTCTCTTCAGAAGAGGCCAAAACTGAAGAGCTCTGAAAATTGCACGGAGTTCCAAAATATTGATCGGTAATCTCACCTCCTGAGATTCCCAAACTCCTTGTGCCGTCAGAGATCCCCACACAGCTCCCCAACCTGTGAGACTTGCATCTGTTGAAATTACAGTCCAGGTCGGAAGCACAAAAGAAGCCCCCTGAATTAAATGATGGTGATCTGTCCACCATGTTAGAGAGTGTCGAACAATCGGTTTTAAAGATATTAATTGAGATATCTTCGTGTAATCCTTGCACCATTGCTTCAGCATACAGAGCTGAAGAGGTCGCATGTGAAAACGAGCAAAGGGGATCGCGTCCGATGCAGCAGTCATAAGACCTAGAATTTCCATGCATAAGGCTACCGAAGGGAATGATTGTGACTGAAGGTTTCGACAAGCTGTAATCAACTTTAGACGTCTCTGGTCTGTTAAAGACAGAGTCATGGACACTGAATCCATCTGGAAACCCAGAAAGGTTACCCTTGTCTGAGGAATCAAAGAACTTTTTGGTAAATTGATCCTTAAACCATGATCTTGAAGAAACAACACAAGTCGATTCGTATGAGATTCTGCTAAATGTAAAGACTGAGCAAGTACCAAGATATCGTCCAAATAAGGAAATACCACAATACCCTGTTCTCTGATTACAGACAGCAGGGCACCGAGAACCTTTGTAAAAATTCTTGGAGCTGTAGCTAGGCCAAACGGCAGAGCCACAAACTGGTAATGCTTGTCCAGAAACGAGAATCTCAGGAACTGATAATGATCTGGATGAATCGGAATATGCAGATATGCATCCTGTAAATCTATTGTGGACATATAATTCCCTTGCTGAACAAAAGGTAAGATAGTCCTTACAGTTACCATCTTGAACGTTGGTATCCTTACATAACGATTCAATATTTTTAGATCCAGAACTGGTCTGAAAGAATTCTCCTTCTTTGGTACAATGAAGAGATTTGAATAAAACCCCATCCCCTGTTCCGGAACTGGAACTGGCATAATTACTCCAGTCAACTCTAGATCTGAAACACATTTCAGAAATGCTTGAGCTTTTACTGGATTTACTGGGACACGGGAAAGAAAAAATCTCTTTGCAGGAGGTCTCAACTTGAAACCAATTCTGTACCCTTCTGAAACAATGCTCTGAATCCAAAGATTGTGAACAGAATTGATCCAAATTTCCTTGAAAAAACGTAACCTGCCCCCTACCAGCTGAGCTGGAATGAGGGCCGCACCTTCATGTGGACTTAGAAGCAGGCTTTGCCTTTCTAGCTGGCTTGGATTTATTCCAGACTGGAGATGGTCTCCAAACTGAAACTGCTCCTGAGGATGAAGGATCAGGCTTTTGTTCTTTGTTGAAACGAAAGGAACGAAAACGATTATTAGCCCTGTTTTTACCTTTAGATTTTTTATCCTGTGGTAAAAAAGTTCCTTTCCCACCAGTAACAGTTGAAATAATGGAATCCAACTGAGAACCAAATAATTTGTTACCCTGGAAAGAAATGGAAAGTAAAGTTGATTTAGAAGCCATATCAGCATTCCAAGTTTTAAGCCATAAAGCTCTTCTAGCTAAAATAGCTAGAGACATAAACCTGACATCAACTCTGATAATATAAAAAATGGCATCACAGATAAAATTATTAGCATGCTGAAGAAGAATAATAATATCATGAGAATCACGATGTGTTACTTGTTGCGCTAAAGTTTCCAACCAAAAAGTTGAAGCTGCAGCAACATCAGCCAAAGATATAGCAGGTCTAAGAAGATTACCTGAACACAGATAAGCTTTTCTTAGAAAGGACTCAATTTTCCTATCTAGAGGATCCTTAAACGAAGTACCATCTGACGTAGGAATAGTAGTACGTTTAGCAAGGGTAGAAATAGCCCCATCAACTTTAGGGATCTTGTCCCAAAATTCTAATCTGTCAGACGGCACAGGATATAATTGCTTAAAACGTTTAGAAGGAGTAAATGAATTACCCAAATTATCCCATTCTTTGGAAATTACTGCAGAAATAGCATTAGGAATAGGAAAAACTTCTGGAATAACCACAGGAGCTTTAAATACCTTATCTAAACGTTTAGAATTAGTATCAAGAGGACCAGAATCCTCTATTTCTAAAGCAATTAGTACTTCTTTAAGTAAAGAACGAATAAATTCCATTTTAAATAAATATGAAGATTTATCAGCATCAACCTCTGAGACAGAATCCTCTGAACCAGAGGAATCATCAGAATCAGAATGATGATGTTCATTTAAAAATTCATCTGTAGGGAGAGAAGTTTTAAAAGATTTTTTACGTTTACTAGAAGGAGAAATAACAGACATAGCCTTCTTTATGGATTCAGAAACAAAATCTCTTATATTATCAGGAACATTCTGCACCTTAGATGTTGAAGGAACTGCAACAGGCAATGGTACTTTACTAAAGGAAATATTATCTGCTTTAACAAGTTTGTCATGACAATCAATACAAACAACAGCTGGAGGAATAGCTACCAAAAGTTTACAGCAGATACACTTAGCTTTGGTAGATTCAGCACTTGACAGCGATTTTCCTGTAGTATCTTCTGACTCAGATGCAACGTGAGACATCTTGCAATATGTAAGAGAAAAAACAACATATATATAAAGCAAAATTGATAAAATTCCTTAAATGACAGTTTCAGGAATGGGAAAAAATGCCAAAGAACAAGCTTCTAGCAACCAGAAGCAATAAAAAATGAGACTTAAATAATGTGGAGACAAAAGTGACGCCCATATTTTTTCGCGCCAAATAAGACGCCCACATTATTTGGCGCCTAAATGCTTTTTGGCGCCAAAAATGACGCCACATCCGGAACGCCGACATTTTTGGCGCAAAATAACGTCAAAAAATGACGCAACTTCCGGCGACACGTATGACGCCGGAAACGGAAATAGAATTTTTGCGCCAAAAAAGTCCGCGCCAAGAATGACGCAATAAAATGAAGCATTTTCAGCCCCCTCGAGCCTAACAGCCCACAGGGAAAAAGTCAAATTTTAAGGTAAGAAAAATGTTAAATTAAAATGCATTATCCCAAATATGAAACTGACTGTCTGAAAATAAGGAAAGTTGAACATTCTGAGTCAAGGCAAATAAATGTTTGAATACATATATTTAGAACTTTATAAACAAAGTGCCCAACCATAGCTAGGAGTGTCACAGAAAATAAGACTTACTTACCCCAGGACACTCATCTACATATAGCAGATAGCCAAACCAGTACTGAAACGAGAATCAGCAGAGGTAATGGTATATATAAGAGTATATCGTCGATCTGAAAAGGGAGGTAAGAGATGAATCTCTACGACCGATAACAGAGAACCTATGAAATAGACCCCTTAGAAGGAGATCACTGCATTCAAATAGGCAATACTCTCCTCACATCCCTCTGACATTCACTGCACGCTGAGAGGAAAACCGGGCTCCAACTTGCTGCGGAGCGCATATCAACGTAGAATCTAGCACAAACTTACTTCACCACCTCCATCGGAGGCAAAGTTTGTAAAACTGAATTGTGGGTGTGGTGAGGGGTGTATTTATAGGCATTTTGAGGTTTGGGAAACTTTGCCCCTCCTGGTAGGAATGTATATCCCATACGTCACTAGCTCATGGACTCTTGCTAATTACATGAAAGAAATGTAATATTCAGTGGGTGCACACTGCGGTACTCAAGCTGCGCAAGAAACAAACATAATAATAGAAGTATATCATGAAGCACATCTGTATGGAATCTAAGCAAGAGATAATTCATAAAGAGCATCTGTTCTTATTTCTTGGTAGATGTCAAATAGATGACAATCCGATGTAGCAATAAAGGGGTGATCTATCTTATCCAGTGTACATGCCAAAAGCAGTATTTAGGTGAAATGTCACGTACCTACGTACAAGAATTTGAGAACATCTAAACTTAATTGAAAAAGGAGATCAAGAAACAAGATTGTACGAACACTTTAGGAGTGTACATAATAATAACATTAAGGATCTCAGTTATTGGGGCATATGTAAGGTTAAAAAAACCATGGTGGGGAGGCGATTTTGACACAAATGATTTATGATATGGGCACCCTATTTCCACTTGGCCTTAACTCTGAACTGGACCTAAACCCCTTTATTTTGGATTAATATATAATAGTATAGCCTGGCTACATGGCTAGTCTAAATTCATGGTACACAGTAACATTATCGATTTACACTATTTTAGTGGCTAATTTATGAACTGTCTACTATGTATGACAGTATAGTTATGTACAGGGACCCGTCATGGATAATACTATGTAATCTAAAGAAGGCTCCTTGAATGTATGATTAGTAAACTTTATTGCACTGTTGGCAGAAATATATATACAGGTGGCCCTCGGTTTACGCCGGTTCAATTTGCGCCATTTCAGAATAACAACCTTTTTATTCAGTCATGTGACTGCTATTGAAAAGCTTTTGGAAAGCAATGCACTAATTAAAATAGCCAGTAGGTGGAGCTGTCTGCTTGTTTTGCAGCAAAGTTATGCAACTTAACAGCCTTAAATTGATCTGTGTACACAGATCAGACCAGATCTATCGAGCAAAATTTAGCAGGCACTTCCCTATTATCTTCCTGTCCAGCAGCTTCAGGTGAGTGTGCCTAACTGCTTATTAATCACTGCAGATTGAAATGCATAGAATAGGTGCAGACCCAATATTATCTAACATGCTAACAATTCAGAGAACTGCTTGCAGATAAATGCAAGTAAAAAAACGTTTTTGTTCATTAAACTTAGTTTGATGATGATACAATCTATATTATTAGGTTTATAATGCTGTTTAGCATGTAAAGTCTTAATTTCAAAGCTTTAAAAATAATATATTAGGTGTTACTTATGACAATTTTGGGAGGGGCCTGGAACCTAACTCCCTCACTTCCCATTGACTTACATATAAACTGGGTTTCAATTTACAACGGTTTCAATTTACAACCATTCATCCTGGAACCTAACCCCCGGCGTAAACTGAGGGCTACCTGTATATAGAATATGATAATTCAAGTATTTGATACAGAATATGGCACTTGATTTAGCTGTATTTGTTCAACACTATTTAAACAATGGTTACCCTGAATATGCCTTAATACATGCAAATAATTTTAATATGCTTCTATCAAACTTAACAATATACTTGGTGTGACTTAGTTAAGATTACTGCAATTAATTTTAGCCTAACATGTTATTAGAATATAGATTCCATACATTTTGATTTCACATTTATTTGTTTATAGTAAGTTTTATAATGGTATATGTCCACAGTAAAAATGGATACCACCTTAAATAATACCACCTTTACAGATTATATTGAAAAGAAAAAAGATCCATCCAATCACCTATTAAGATGTGTGTATAACCATCTTGATAAAGCTGTGGTAACGGTGAAATGAGTTGATGGCATATGTTACGGTACCAACAGGATACCAAGGGTTAATACCAGGGAACAATGTCCTGCATACAGAATCAGCACTTCACAACCTCGATCAGTTTCCCTGCAAACATGAGACCAAGCTCCACATTTCAGGTTTAAAAAAGAATATATTTATTAAAGGCTGAATGCCTAGTATTTATACAGGTTTTGACCCCAGATGGGGGGGTTGAATATAACCCTGGCTTCAGGTTACAGAGGGCATTGGTTAAACAGTAAAGCAAACATATGAACAATGCATCAAACCTCTAAGAATTGTCTATTCACAGGTAAAACAGATTAACATATTAAGTACTCAGACAATCTGATGTTGGGCAGTCTAGTTAACATAATCACACAAAACCCAATCAGTTTACCTAGACAGACTCCTGAGACACAATCAGATCTTAAACATACATAGAATACATCTTATTACAGAATATAGGAACAGTTCTTATTAGCTATAAAGTCTTTTATGCCCACTTGGCTTATAGAGTCACAATTGCTCCCACAAGGGGCACTCACACCCTGTACCCATCCTGTATTTATGGATACAGGGTGACATAGACATAAGACAGAGTTATGAAAGTACATGGGGTGTCCAGCATATAAAATTCCATATTTCCATGCAGTCTCTGGGTATCTTTAAGCCCATGTACCTCCAGCCCAAAGAATGTTCCATAACAGGCCCTCCAATGTACAGTGGCGAGATTGGTTTCGTCACATCTCTCCCCTTTTCCAAACAGACTAACAGGGTATCTGACCTCCTGCCGGTCAGTGCCCTGGTTAGTCCAGCAACCCACCCATAAAACACAATTAGTAGTACAGCCCACCCACAATAAATGGTTACTACACCTGAGTACGGGGAAAACTTGTCCATGTCCAGGTGCCTCACCACAGCTGTGTGGGGGACTGGTACGCTGAATTGGTGGGTTGCGAGGTGGGCAGAGACCAGCTGTACTCTGCCCGGGTGCCAGCACTACCATGGAAGTAGCCTGGTGGGAGCCTGGTTGCTGGAGGGGCAGACCGACTGTCTCCCTTTTGGATACATAGCTGTGCTGCTGGAGGGGGAGACCAATCGTCTCCCCTTTGGCTAAACAGCCGTGTTGCTGGGGGACAGGACCAACTGTCCCTACCCCTTGTAACGCAGCCTGCCGCTGGGGAATGGAGTCTGGGCTCCCAATTCCCTGTATATCACTCTGCTGCTGGGGGACAGGACCAACTGTCTGTGCCCCCTGTAACTCAGCCTGCCGCTGGGGAATGGAGTCTGGATCTGGGTCTTTCACCTTGCTGTCCTGCTGAGCCTTCCCAATGGAGTGGAAGAGATCTCGGTAGTCCTGCTCCAGTTCCCACTCCAGGGCTGCTAAGTGAGCCAGGTCTGGCTCTACTTCATGGGGGTCAGCCCAGTCATGCCTAGCCTCCCTCTCATAGAAAATGTCCTGAAGTCTGGTCTGCGCAGGGCTCCCAAAGTCAGGCTCTGCAAAGGACTCCCATAACAAGCCAGGACCATCAAACTCCTCTCCCTCTGGTTTGTCATGCTCAGCTGTCCAGGGTATATACTGTGCCATATACCACCAGAGCGCCTGGTAGGCATGTCAGTTTGCTGGGACAATCCATCTGTATTCCCGTTATGAGAGAGAATTCCTGTCCATACAAACAAGGGTTCAAATTCCTCAGTGCCCAGACCAGGGCCAAACAGTCCTTCAAAATCCCATCAGCTTCTTTACGAGTTTTCTGTACCTGCTCTTTATAGGTATCCACAATCCCTTCATACTGACATAGGGTGCCCTTGAGTTGCTGCACCTCACTATGAGCCAGCGTCAGCTTCTCCTCAAGTGTCGCTAAGTTTGTCTTTAATGTTTCATGTCCCACTCTCAAGCTGGTGTTTTCTGCAGTCTGTCGGTGCAGCTTGTCTAGCAGAGATTCACGTTCTAAACGTGCTTTTTCCTCTGCGCTCCTCTTCTCCTTCATCAGCGCATTGTAACGGGACCTCCACATATCAATAGCGGATAGAGATTTACTGAGCTCAGCGTCCTGGGGCTTAGCAGCAGGTGGGTCAGTCTCTGCTGCACGGATCTGGGCACGGGTAGTCACAGGGTTAACATCAGCGGGACCCATAGGAGCGTAGGCAGAAACAAGGGGGGCCAAGTCATTTCCAAGAAGAACATCAGCAGGTAAGTCCTTCTTGACCCCCACATTCACAGGTCTAGCGCCCACTCCCCAATCCAAATGTACCCTGGCAACAGGTAGGCTGAACACATCGCCCCCTGCTACCCTCACAGCCACAGTGTCTCCAGTGTACTGTTTCTCAGACACCAAGTTCTTTTGAAGCATGGTCATGGTAGCACCAGTATCCCGTAGACCACTGACCTTCTTCCCATTCACTTTAACCAGTTGCCGGTTATTCCGGTGGGCAGCTTGCACAAGGTCTGCCTCATGTAGGATGCTCCAGCATTCTTGCGCCTCTACGTAGCGGGCCGCAGGCTGAGGATTACGTGGGATTCCGCCGGCGGGTCTTCTCCAGAACTGCGCTTGGTTCGCTGCGTTTAGGGGACACTCTGGTCTTTTGTGCCCTAGTTGCTTACATCTAAAGCACCGAATAGGTTGTGAGTAGCACCGCGAATTGAACAGGGCTCTCTGAGGGTAGTTCGTGGCCGGAGGCCTTGTGGTATAGCGGTGCGCCGGGGTTTGGTAACTGGCAGCTGCTGGGGTGACTGGGGGTCTGTACTCCACTCTAGCAGGGGGCTTAGTGGTAGCAGTGTCCAGTTTGCGGGCATCCGTATACTCATCTGCCAAGCGAGCCGCTTCCTGCAGGGTGGAGGGTTTACGGTCCCGAACCCACTCTCTAACTCCTGCGGGTAACTTGTCGAAGCAATGTTCCAACAGGAATAGCTGCAGCACCTCTTCCCCAGATATGGCTTGGCACCCCGCTATCCAGTGAGCTGCTGTGCGGTGCACCTTACATGCCCACTCAAGGTAGGAATCTCCAGCTAATTTAACAGTGTCTCTGAACCGCCTCCGGTATGCCTCCGGTGTAACCACATACCTGGAGAGCAGAGCCTCTTTTACAGTATTATAATCCCTGACTTCCTCATCTGGAATGGCCCGAAAAGCCTCTCTGGCCCGGCCGGATAATTTTCCAGATAATATCGTGACCCAGTCCTCTGCGGGTACCTTGTGTAGTGCACATTGCCTCTCAAAATCCGCAAGGTACCCAACAATCTGTCCTTCTGTTTCCAGGAAGTTTTTAAAAGCTGCAAAATTTACTTTTCTCTTTTCCATCTTAGTCAGTATTGTAATAATCCCCCTCTTCCTGAGGTTAGTCGCTTGCCACCAATTGTTACGGTACCAACAGGATACCAAGGGTTAATACCAGGGAACAATGTCCTGCATACAGAATCAGCACTTCACAACCTCGATCAGTTTCCCTGCAAACATGAGACCAAGCTCCACATTTCAGGTTTAAAAAAGAATATATTTATTAAAGGCTGAATGCCTAGTATTTATACAGGTTTTGACCCCAGATGGGGGGGTTGAATATAACCCTGGCTTCAGGTTACAGAGGGCATTGGTTAAACAGTAAAGCAAACATATGAACAATGCATCAAACCTCTAAGAATTGTCTATTCACAGGTAAAACAGATTAACATATTAAGTACTCAGACAATCTGATGTTGGGCAGTCTAGTTAACATAGTCACACAAAACCCAATCAGTTTACCTAGACAGACTCCTGAGACACAATCAGATCTTAAACATACATAGAATACATCTTATTACAGAATATAGGAACAGTTCTTATTAGCTATAAAGTCTTTTATGCCCACTTGGCTTATAGAGTCACAATTGCTCCCACAAGGGGCACTCACACCCTGTACCCATCCTGTATTTATGGATACAGGGTGACATAGACATAAGACAGAGTTATGAAAGTACATGGGGTGTCCAGCATATAAAATTCCATATTTCCATGCAGTCTCTGGGTATCCTTAAGCCCATGTACCTCCAGCCCAAAGAATGTTCCATAACAGGCCCTCCAATGTACAGTGGCGAGATTGGTTTCGTCACAGCATATTTTAAGAAAGGATCTCATTTATAAATGGAAGATTGCACAAGATTAAATATAACTATTTTTAAAAACTCTGCACAGAGTAGGGATTCAACAGAAACTACGTCTATCCTTCATTGATTAGCTGCCCAAACCAGGTGATACGGAAACACCAACAACATCAGACAAGGAACTTCAGGGAGAAGCGGGGAATAGGCTAGCTACCATACAGGGCTTTGCAGACACCGGTGCCGAGGCTCATCTGAACGGCTAACATAGTAAGCTACTACGGAGATCCAGGGAGCCGGTCCAGTCTATAAGGTAGGCACATAAAGGGGTGTATAAGCCTGTATGTGTGACGCTAGCAACACCACTGGCAGTTTGGACTAATACACAGTTGTCTTTGAACAAACTTATCTATCACTTGAGCGTTACTGGAGCAATACCATAAATTGGGCAAAGTTTATCCAAACAAAAAAGTGTTAACAATATCATCAAAGAATAGACACATTGTATACAGAACACTAAAGTTGAAAAAGCATTAAGGACTTCCCAAAGTTGTTTGTTCTTCACACCATAGGTGCTTGTTTCCTTATACTATGGATATAAGAATATGCAGTGAGCCTTTTTATGTTTTAATTACATTAAGGTTTTTTATGCAAGTGATATATCTTTGATTTGTATATATGTTTAGGATATGACCAGTCATTTTTTATAATTTATAAAATTCTTGTGAATATTAAACTTTCATATATATGTTTTTGCAATTTAAAGAACCAAATTTTTGCTTTCTTTTTGTTTTTAAATAAGTATTATGGTATATACCACTGCCAATTAGACAGATATATATAGACCGTACCCTTTAGCTGCAAAGTGCACATATACACTTTTAAATCTAGTATCAAATACCTTCTACTTCTTAATAATAGACGTCACTGTGCTTCTTGGCATTGATAAAGCCTTTGATGTTTTCTTGTATCCATCTCCTGACTTGTGCCTGTCCACAACATTATCCCAGAGTTCTTTGACAGTGCCTTGTCACCCATAGTTGATTGTTTGCTTAAGTTGCACTACCAGGGAATGAGAGGCTCCAGGAAAGCTCTTATCATGCTGAGCTAATCAATATGCTCACAGCTGATCACAGTTGAAGGTAAAATGACTTTGTGTTTGCCGTTGAGAAGGTTATTAGCTACACCTGATTGAGTTTAAATATAATTTTAGGAGGGGGTGATCCTTTTTCCAACTCGGTAATTCTGTTTTTGAATTGTCTTTATTTTTGCCTGACGTGTTGGTGTTATATGCTTCACTTGGATGTTATAAGTTGCACTGAGTAATTACAACTGGATAAACAAAAACTGTGTCTGTCTTAATTTCAGGCTGCAAAGCAACAAAATGTGATTATTTTCTAGAGGGGTGATTATTTTCAAAACCCACTGTACATCTGTAAATACATATATACACATAAATAGACATATATATATATATATATATATATATATATATATATATCTTTAGACATGTATATATCTCAATGTTAAAGCTTTTTGTCTTCCTTTTTTTAAAAAAACCTGAGATCTCATATCTTTGAGCCCTTATATCTTTTGTTATGCAATATTTTTTAATCATTTTTTAATAATTTTATTAGATGGTGTTATTATGAGTGTAACTGTACTTTGTTATGTATATTTGGTGTGTTTTGTTACACTTTTTTGTTGTTTTGTGATCTCGTTTACTTTCAACTTGTAATACCAGTACAATTTAACCTGTGCGAAACGAACGCAAAAAAACTATCGTTTGCACTACACACATAGTCTGGCCCTTGGGCTTTGGTCTGCAGACAACAAAGCTAGCCACAATCATACTTTTAATATAAAGTACATTGTTTTGCAGCTGCAATAAGTTATATCCAATTATGAAAGCTGTAGCATGGTTAGCCTTTAATAGTTAGTATGGTGCATTTCAAGTTTCGAGAATTAGAAAATTCACAGTTTTCAAAGGTAAATTACATTAAAAATTGGCAAAATATACAATATATTGCAAATTTGTTTCATTACACATTACTAAACGTTTTACATAAAATCTCAATGTGTTTACTGTTCCTTTAACTACTTTTTTCAGGAGTTAAATGAACTTGCTAACCTCTGCATTTTTGTGTTGCATCTTTGTTTTGAAAAAATATGTCAGCCTTGCTGTACTCCATACAGAAAAGACAGTTGTTTATACATTTACAGGTGGATTCTTTCACCACCCCAACATTTTCGGAATCCACCTGGATGCAGCGTAGGCAAACAAAGCATTAAGAAAAAAAAACATGTAACCGCCCGCACAAGATATTAACAAAAAAAGCACGCAACCGCCTGCACAAAATAACAGAAAAACCTAACAGACCACACGAAGTATAACAAACACATAAACTGCCAACCCCCACATCGCAAAATAATAAAGTAATTAACACCTAATCCATAAATTAAACAACGCAAATAACATAATTAAACAATTAACCCCTAAACTGCAAACCCCCACATCGCAATAAACCTTAAACCGCCAAACCCCCACATCGCAATAAACCTAATTAACCTTTTAACTCCTATACCACCAACCCCCTACAACGTAAATAACTAATTTCATTACTAAGCCCCCTAACCTAACACCCCCTAAATTAATCCCAATTACATAAAATACTGTTACAATTAAAATAAAAAATTCTAACATTAATTTAAAAATAAAACCTAAGATTAAATTACAAAAAAAATATCTAAAATTACAAAATATAAAAAAGTCTAAAATTACAGAAAAAAATGAACAAAATTATCAAAAATAAAAACAAATAAATCTAATCTAATACCCCTATGAAAATAAAAATCCCCCCAAAATAAAAACACCCCCTAAACTAAACTACCTATAGCCCTTAAAAGGGCCTTTTGTATGGCATTGCCCTAAGTTAAACAGCTCTTTTACATGAAAAAAATGCTGTCCCCCTAACCCCCTAAAAGTAAAACAACCCCACCCACCAAACCCCCCAAAATAAAAAATCATAACACTAAGAAAACCTAAGCTATCCATTGCACCTAAAGTGGCATTTGTATGGGCATTACCCTTAAAAGGCAATCAGCTCTTTTACAGCCCAAAAATCCCTAATCTAAAAAAACCAACTAACACTAAACTACCAATAGCCCTTAAAATGGCCTTTGTACCAATTACCCCTAACAGTAAAACCCACCCAACCAACCCCCCAAAATAAAAAACTAAGTCTAAAAAAACTAAGCTACCCATTGCCCCTAAATGGTCATTTGTATGAGCAATCAGCTCTTTAGTGTCCATTAAAAATGAAAAAAAAAAACTAATCTAAAAAAAACACACAAAAAACAAAACAAAAAAAACCTAAGTCTAACCACGAAATAGGTACTCACAGTTCCTGAAGTCCGGCGGTGAAGGTCTTCTTCCAGGCGGCTCCATCATCTTCTTTCTTCAATTGGAGCAAAGGCGGCACAGAGGTGTGGAGCGGTCTTCCCCGATGCATGGATCCGGAGCAGCAGTCCTCAGCGGCGTGGAGGCTCCTCTTCATGCAGTCGTCTGCTGCACACTGAAGATTGAATAAAAGGTACCCCATTTATATTGGGGTACCTTACATTCCTATTGGCTGAAATTTTGAAATCAGCCAATTGGATGAGAGCTACTGAAATCTTATTGGCTGATTTGAACATCCAATATGATTTCAGTAGCTGTAATCCTATTGGCTGATTTCAACATTTTAGCCAATAGGAATGCATGGTACTCCAATTCGCATGCGGTACCTTCCATTCAATTTTTAGTGTACAACGTAGATCGTATGAAGAAGAGCCTCCATGCCGATGAGGACCACTGCTCTGGATCGCACATTGGGGAAATACCGATCCGCAACGCCTTTTCTCCGGGTGAAGATATAAGATGATGGAGCCACCTGGAAGAAGACCGTCGCCTCCAGACTTCAGGAACTGTAAGTACCTATTTCAGTTTTATTTTTTTGGGTGTATTTTATTTTTTAGATTAGGGCTTTTTTTATTTTTTAATTGACACTAAAGAGCTGATTGCCCTTTTAAAGGCAATGCCCATACAAATGCTCCTTTAGGGGCAATGGGTAGCTTAGGTATTTTTAGACTTATTTTTTTTATTTTGGGGAATTGGTTGGGTGGGGGGTTTACTGTTAGGGGGTAATTGTTAATTTTTTTAGCTAAAAGAGCTGTTTAACGTATCCACCAATTAGCAAGCACTACCTAGGCTCTGAACCAAAAATGGGCTGGCTCCTAAGCTTGCATTCTTGCTTTTCAAATAAAGATACCAAGAGAACAAAGAAAAATTGATAATAGAAGTAATTTAGAAAGGTGCCTAAAATTGCACGCTCTATCTGAATCATAAAAAAATAAATATGGGTTTATTATCCCGTTAAGCCTTAGCATGGAGGCTGGGAAATGGTCTAGGTGTCATAACCTGTCTTTTACCCTTGTGGCAGATACTTATTCAGAACAGTTCAAATGTTTTTAGAATAATTATGCTAGTAATAAATAACATTACTCTCATATTTCTTATTAACAGATGAACTCACAAACTGCTGTTATCCTTGTCATGGTCAGAGTGCAGATGCTTCTTCCAGTCTTCTTCAAAAACAAAGAAACCACATAGGAAATTTATGTTCTGAATGTGGGAAATGCTTCACAGATAAATCATTTCTTTTTGACCATCTGAAATCTCATGCAGGAAATAAAGCATTTCCATGTTCTGACTGTGGGACATGTTTTACTCAAAATTCAGATCTTATTCATCATCAGAAAATTCATACAGGAGAGAAAGCATTTTCATGTTTTGAATGTGGAAAAAGTTTTACTTGGAAATCATATCTTATTAGGCATCACAAAGTTCACACAGGAGAAAAAGCATTTTCATGTTCTGAATGTGGGAAATGTTTTCCTCAGAAATCTACTCTGATTACACATCAGAAAATTCATACAGGAGAGAAATCATTTTCATGTTCTGAATGTGGGAAATGTTTTACTCAGAAATCATCTCTTATTACACATCAGAAAATTCATACAGGAGAGAAAGCATTTTCATGTTCTGAATGTGGGAAATGTTTTACTTTGAAATCATTACTTATTAGGCATCACAAAGTTCACACAGGAGAAAAAGCATTTTCATGTTCTGAATGTGGGAAATGTTTTACTCAGAAATTATCTCTTATTACACATCAGAAAATTCATACAGGAAAGAAAGCATTTTCATGTTCTGAATGTGGTAAATGTTTTACTTTGAAATCATATCTTATTAGGCATCACAAAGTTCACACAGGACAAAAAGCATTTTCATGTTCTGACTGTGGGAAATGTTTTCCTCAGAAATCCTCTCTTATTACACATCAGAAAATTCATACAGGAGAGAAAGCATTTTCATGTCCTGAATGTGGGAAATGTTTTACTCAGAAATCATCTCTTATTACACATCAGAAAATTCATACAGGAGAGAAAGCATTTTCATGTTCTGACTGTGAGAAATGTTTTACTCTAAAATCATGTCTTATTACACATCAGAAAATTCATACAGGAGAGAGAGAATTTTCATGTTCTGACTGTGGGAAATGTTTTACTCAGAAATCCAATCTTATTGAACATCAGAAAATTCATACAGGAGAGAAAGCATTTTCATGTTCTGTCTGTGGGAAACGTTTTACTCGGAAATCATATCTTATTATGCATCACAAAATTCACACAGGAGAAAAGGCATTTTCATGTTCTGACTGTGGGAAATGTTTTACTCAGAAATCATGTCTTAATAGGCATCACAAAATTCACACTGGAGAAAAAGGAATTTTCATGTTCTGACTTTGGGAAATATTTTTTTTGGAAATCAAATCTTATTGATTATCTGAAAATTCATACAGGAGAGAAAGAACTTTCATGTTTTGGCTGTGGAAAATGTTTTACCAGAAAATCAACTCTTATTGATCATTAGAAAATCAATACAGGAAAGAAAGCATTTTCATGTTATATATATAAATATTTTTTTTATTGAGATGATATATGTATGAAAGAAGTTTTGATTTCGGAACATAGTCTTCGAATGACTTACAATACAAACAATTCATAAAATGAACATATAAACATGTTGCCATGTCATATATCAGTGCAGATGGATGATCAAAGTTCAATGGCAGAATATAAGAAAATATATAAATGAGAGAAAGGATTTTTATGTTATGAATGTGATAAATACACTAAAAGAAAATGAATACCCGTTAAGACACAAACAATAATAAATCAAACAAAAACAATGTGTTAGTGCAAAAAGGATATTCCAAAAAAGTCAATTGGAGATTAAGTGCCAACTCCAAAAGTGCATATAGGATCCCAGGGATTACTTCTCAGTAGAAACAAATGCTGCAGTTGAACTCCAAGGGTTAATTTAACCTCAAATAAAACAGATCAATGCTGCCAATAGTGAAGTCCTGTCACACTACAGAGTTAATTTACTTGTAAGTTGTATACTCACATGCTGCAGTGCTTCACATCAAGCTCTAGATATAAACGCAACAGGAGCAGATAGAAGTGAACTCAGATGAATGTTAAAACAATTTATTAAAACATGTGTTTAAAATCACAGGGGTTTAAAGAGAACTACCACAGCTAGAACATCAGTATATTGCATAGATTGTATATTGTAAATGATGTCTATGATTACGGTTTGCAGTTCAGAAGGTTGGACTCTGCCCACAACGTGATGTCACACGCTCAAATCCGACGATCGTTTCACCAAATTGTCGCTTGGCTTTTTCAGTATACAGATTTTCTAGCTGTGATTGTTCTCTGTAAACCCCTGTGATTTTAAACACGTTTTAATAAATTTATTTTAACGTTCATCTGAGTTCACTTCTATATGCTCCTGTTGGAGTCTTTCATTGCGTTTATCTATCTAGAGCTTGATGTGCATGTGAGTATACAACTTACATGTGAATTAACTCTGTAGTCTCACAGGACTTCACTATTGGCAGCATTGATCTGTTTTATTTAAGGTTGACCCTTGGAGTTCAAATGTAGCATTTGTGTAGCATGAAATATACCAAAATGGGCCTAGATCAAGTAATCCCTGGGATCACATATGCACTTTTGGAGTTGGCACTTAAAGGGACACTGAACACAATTTTTCTTTCTTTCATGATTCAGATATAGCATGACTTTTTAAGCAACTTTCTAATTTACTCCTATTATCAATTTGTCTTAGTTCTCTTGCTATCTTTATTTTAAAAGCAGGAATGTAAATCTTAGCAGCCAGCCCATTTTAGGTTCAGCACCATGGATAGCGCATGCTTATTGGAGGATTACATTTATCCACCAATAAGCAAGCATAACCCAGGTTCTCAACCAAAAATGGGCCGGCTCCTATGCATCACATTCCTGCTTTTTAAATAAAGATAGCAAGAGAACAAATACAATTTGATAATAGGAGTAAATTAGAAAGTTGCTTAAAACTGCATGCTCTGTCTGAATCATGAAAGAAAAAATGTGGGTTTAGTGTCCCTTTAATCTCCATTTGACTTTTTTGGACATATCCTTTTTGCACTAACATTGTTTTTGTTTGAATGTGATAAATGTTTTGCTTAAAAATTTAAATCTTATTACTTAATTTTAACTTATTACTTAACTTATTACTTAATTTTTAAACTCTTAAGTGCAGAGACATTTATTCATCATCAGTACAATGTCTAGAGTGCTGGTGATGACTACATGTGGACCTCTGGTGGACAAGCTTTAGGAACTGTGTAAGGATCCCTCTGCATATCAAGTGGTTACTAGGTGGCCTAGTGCGTTTGTCATCCCCAGGGAAATCTGGGGTTCCTATATAGGTTTGAATAGCCAAGTGATCATCTAGCACAATTAAAGTGTGTCTTTATTTGAGTTTCATGTGAGGGAGTCCCTATGTGCAGAGCCACAGTGCGTTCGGTGCTCCGGCTCCATATGAGGGCAGATGCCTGATAGTTACAGGGGGGACACTAAGTTACAGAAAATATGTTCACAATTATAAAAAAATATATATTTTTTTTTTTTTAAAAAAAAGGCAGTTTATAGGTACTGGCAGACAGCTGCCGGTACCTAAGAGGGTGCCTAACAGTTAGAGGGGGATGTTTAGAGAGCTGTTTGGGGGGGGGTCAGGGAGGTTGGGGGTAAGGGGGGATCCTACACGGCAGAAAACATATATATTGTCAAGGTATATGTAAGGTTAATAAATATATATATTTTAAGGTTAATAAATATATATATGTCCCTGTTACTATATAGGGAGCTCAAAGAAAGAATAAAAGAACATAAAAGGGACATTAAAAACAAATGTACTAAAACTAGCAGTGTGGCTCATCATTTTGCAGAATTCCATGATAGCAACAAGAAAATTCTAAAATTTAGGGGCCTGGAAATAGTGGACCTTAAAGGTAGAGGAGAAAATCTAGATCAGATTTTATTATGCAAAGAGAGTAAATGGATTTTCAATCTAAAAAAGCCTGAAACTAGAAGGCTTGAATGAAGAGTTAAACTTTGGTTCATTTCTGGGAGATTGAATTGTAATATAGGATAATAGAACTGGTATGAATAAAAGTATCTATCTTAATCACACTGAATACATTCTGAAATAATTATTCTATAGCTGTATTACAAATATAGATTATAAAATATATATGGATTAGGATTCAATTTTGACTGCTATGTGAACAAAAATACTTTGTTTTTCATTAAGAAATGTGTGATCAAATTATGAACTTATAGATTAGTTGCAAACATTGTGATTATAAGAATATAGCAAAGTAATGTAAATAGTATTATATGTTTAATATTTCACCTAAGAGGCTTGTACATATTTCAACGAAGGTTTTGAAGGTGGAGCATCCTGTTTAAATTTCATGGAGTGTATTCTCCAATCATGCACAGCCGGAAGAAGCCCGAAGGAAACACGGGTGAAACGTGCGTAGCTTGTCTGTATGTTTGAGCGGTGCACCAGCTAAGCACCGCCTAACAGCTGATCCCCCAAGAGAAGGAATATTTCCGCAAAACAAAAAGGCGTGCGGATGCACTTAAAGAGCCTACAACAGCAGAGGAGAAAAGGTAACGAATCTGAAAGTCCAATTCCGGTTCTGAAGATCGAATCATTGGATGTAACGAGCAGGTAGTCCTATTGCACCATAACAACCAAGTTAACAGGTATTTGTTTATCGTGTGATATTATGCTGAACAAGCCGTTGAAATCAAGACAAAAATGGCATTGTGAACTTGCTAACTCACGATATCCTGCCTAAATTGATACAAGTTGCAATCCTGTATTGGGTATGTTGCTAATTTTGGTGCAGAGCCTGCATTAACGTTTATCCACATCTTTTGGATTATAAATATGTTAATAAGTGGCATTGTGATTTAAATTTCCAAGTGTACCGGATTACTAACGGACTAACCTAAGAACTCTCCTTTACAACCCGGGTTGTGATTAATAAGCTCATATATTTGGGGGAAATGTTAATATCACATTATGTTGCTATGATGCATATATAAACAAATGTATTCACGCATTTTAGTGAGTGTGTTCTATTATATTGTATTTTTTACTTTAACTATATCTAGAGACTAGCACATAACTGTCCATTACATAGTTTGTTACTGGATTAATAAAAGTACTTTTTCTCTCTTTATATATAAATATATATATTTATTCAGATGTCTGACTGGTCAGTAGAAAATGATTGATTTCTTTCAGACAAACTGACTTTAATCAGGTGAGAACAATGGAACATTTGGTACTTAATTAAAATGACCATTCCAGAGAAAAACAGATTACTTCAAAGATAATCATCTGTATATTATATATATTTCACATTTGTTTCCAAGGATATCCCACGGAGGCGTGAATTTAAGATCCATATCAGATGATCACTGACCCCTAGTTCTGCTCTAAAGCCACCTATATTGCCTCTCATAAATTTTGGAGACATCAGTTCTATTTACTATAAAACCCCCCTTGCCAAATATTTTAAGCTGAATGAAAACTTGTTTATCCTAATTAAAAGATAACATAGTCTTTATAACAAACAAAGAACGGATGGAGACGAAGTTCTGAGCATAAACCAGATAAGCTAGGCAAGATCCCTAGGAACTGATAATTAACATAAACTTGTTAAATAGCCCCTGCGGTGTCAAATATACAAGTATTGAACCATGGACTACAACAACAACAAAAATAAAAACATTCTTTTTATTCTCTCTGTTCTCCAGAAATCTAATGAAAATTATAAGAGCAACTGGGTTAATGAGATATCTGGGTAAATAGATATATAACAATGCATAAACTGCTGGATTTTATATAATTTCAGATCTACATAGAAATGAATGTCCATATATATATATATATACAGGGAGTGCATAATTATTAGGCAAGTTGTATTTTTGAGGATTAATTTTATTATTGAACAACAACCATGTTCTCAATGAACCCAAAAAACTCATTAATATCAAAGCTGAATAGTTTTGGAAGTAGTTTTTAGTTTGTTTTTAGTTATAGCTATTTTCGGGGGATATCTGTGTGTGCAGGTGACTATTACTGTGCATAATTATTAGGCAACTTAACAAAAAACAAATATATACCCATTTCAATTATTTATTTTTACCAGTGAAACCAATATAACATCTCAACATTCACAAATATACATTTCTGACATTCAAAAACAAAACAAAAACAAATCAGTGACCAATATAGCCACCTTTCTTTGCAAGGACACTCAAAAGCCTGCCATCCATTGATTCTGTCAGTGTTTTGATCTGTTCACCATCAACATTGCGTGCAGCAGCAACCACAGCCTCCCAGACACTGTTCAGAGAGGTGTACTGTTTTCCCTCCTTGTAAATCTCACATTTGATGATGGACCACAGGTTCTCAATGGGGTTCAGATCAGGTGAACAAGGAGGCCATGTCATTAGATTTTCTTCTTTTATACCCTTTCTTGCCAGCCACGCTGTGGAGTACTTGGACGCGTGTGATGGAGCATTGTCCTGCATGAAAATCATGTTTCTTGAAGGATGCAGACTTCTTCCTGTACCACTGCTTGAAGAAGGTGTCTTCCAGAAACTGGCAGTAGGACTGGGAGTTGAGCTTGACTCCATCCTCAACCCGAAAAGGCCCCACAAGCTCATCTTTGATGATACCAGCCCAAACCAGTGCTCCACCTTGCTGGCATCTGAGTCGGACTGGAGCTCTATGCCCTTTACCAATCCAGCCACGGGCCCATCCATCTGGCCCATCAAGACTCGCTCTCATTTCATCAGTCCATAAAACCTTAGAAAAATCAGTCTTGAGATATTTCTTGGCCCAGTCTTGACGTTTCAGCTTGTGTGTCTTGTTCAGTGGTGGTCGTCTTTCAGCCTTACCTTGGCCATGTCTCTGAGTATTGCACACCTTGTGCTTTTGGGCACTCCAGTGATGTTACAGCTCTGAAATATGGCCAAACTGGTGGCAAGTGGCATCTTGGCAGCTGCACGCTTGACTTTTCTCAGTTCATGGGCAGTTATTTTGTGCCTTGGTTTTTCCACACGCTTCTTGCGACCCTGTTGACTATTTTGAATGAAACGCTTGATTGTTCGATGATCACGCTTCAGAAGCTTTGCAATTTTAAGAGTGCTGCATCCCTCTGCAAGATATCTCACTATTTTTGACTTTTCTGAGCCTGTCAAGTCCTTCTTTTGACCCATTTTGCCAAAGGAAAGGAAGTTGCCTAATAATTATGCACACCTGATATAGGGTGTTGATGTCATTAGACCACACCCCTTCTCATTACAGAGATGCACATCACCTAATATGCTTAATTGGTAGTAGGCTTTCGAGCCTATACAGCTTGGAGTAAGACAACATGCATAAAGAGGATGATGTGGTCAAAATACTCATTTGCCTAATAATTCTGCACTCCCTGTATATATATATATATATATATATATGTGTTTTGAAAACATAAAAGGTCTTACTTAGCCTCTGTGTTTTTAAGAATATTTGTGGACCTAAAAGTAAATGATTAATAATACTTAATTTTATTTCAGATGGACCATAGACATATGAATGCTTAAATCATTTCTAACAATTGTTTCCATTTCTATTGCAGGCATCAATTCATATATGCAGAAATTGTCGGAGACATAGAACATATTATATTACGTGAAAACATATATAACAGAATGTATAAATGCCATTAATTTCAGAATAATTGGCAGTATAAATTATTATAATATAATGATGTTAAGGGCATACTGTGTTTCATGTCAAATTGATCAAAATAATATGATATAATACAGTACATATAAACATAACTTATTAATGTAAGGAAATTATGGCATTTATTACACATTTTAAAGAAATATTTTCTTTCAAGTTGGGGTAGTAAATGTATGGCTGTGTTTGTCATGCTACATGTATTGCTATGTCTGTTTGTAATACTGCCACCCGATGGACAAGGTACGGTGTTGCGACACAGGTATTACAGACAGGAGATGATTGGCTGTTAAAGAATGCATCTCCTTGGCAACCTGCATTCACAGGGTGAGCCAATCAGAAGGGACAAGCAAAAAGGGCATAAACGAACTAGGTCTTCAATGATTATAAAATAGGAGTAGTGAATGCACAAGGCGACAGTTTTTTGTGACTTGCTGAGACAAAAGTGTTTTTAATTTTGGCTGCCTGGAAATACATTTCACTTCAGCAAGGAACTGGAAGCTTATCCCTGATCTATGCAATAACTTTTCTTTAAATGAGATGACCTAAAGACCGCTTCAAATTGGTAAAGTATAATTGTTCTAATTTTTAAAAACTTGAAACAAAGCTTATTGGTAAGAACATAGTCAATTTGTATTCAATAGATTTAGAGAGCAGTCTGCATTTTACTAGTATTCAGCCTGTGTATGGTTAAACAAATCCTTACTGCTAAATTGTTTTATCTGTACAAATATATAGTTATAACTCAGAATTGGGTTTTTGTATAAATAATATATACAATTTCTGATGTTTTAATAGAAGTGTATATTGTACTATTGTTTAAATTAGCACTGTAAATCGTATTGCTGAATGTTTGTAGCTGCTATTTTAAATCTCATTATAATATTTTAAATGCAACTGAATGAAAGGCTATTTGTAAATAAGGCTGGTTTTGAAAGTAAATTTGCATGAGCTTTGCATAGCATATTTTATTTGAATAGTTTTAAACGCATATAGTGTCGGCTCATATTCTAATTCTCACGAATATACACATTTCAATATGTTCATAAATATTCACTAATTATAAAGAATTCAGGTATTTATATTAATTTTGTTGTCTTAGTAGAAGTATATTGATTGTGGGTTCAGTCTAAAGAAAGATTGTTAAATATATTCCCTGCCATATACTCACACATTGTTTGGAGAATACTGCTAAGATTCTTATAAATACACTGACATATTATGTGGAGGCACTGCTGAGATATTATAAATAATTATCATATTGATACAGTATATTTGTGGTAAATAGAAATTATTATAGAAGAGAGAAAAAAAATTCATATTTCGAATTGATATTTTGAAAATATAAGGGTTTTTTTTAAAATTGAAATATTGATTTTCGTGTTCAAGATTAATATTAATATTTTTAAATATTTTTAAAAATTAATTTTTTGAAAAATGTATAAAAATATTAATTTTTCATATTAAAAAAAATAATCAAAAATATTAATTTTTCATATTTCAAAATTCATAAAAATATAAATTTTTCATTTTTCAAAATTAATCAAAAATATTAATTTTTTATATTTTAAAATTCATAAAAATAATGATTTTTCATATTTCAAGATTAATAAAAATATTAATTTTGTCATATTTCAAAATTGATATTGATATTTTGAAGATATACATTTTTTTTCCTCTCTCTTATTAGTCAAAATTGTATTAACGTTTTTATCTTATTAAGTACAACACTAAAATAACGATGTCTTCAGCAAAAAGTAATGCTAGCATTTCTGTGCAAGATGAAATTGTGTCCTCCCCAAGGTCCTCCGTCAATGAAGTGATTCAGAAAAAAACGCTCAAATTAGACGCCATGAATCACATCATGACTAGACTTGATATTGGCGGACGATGTCTCCAGGTATATTAATGAGTGTAAAGATAAGGCCAAATATTTAGTTAAAGATATGTGGTTTGAAGATGGGGAATTATACCAAATGTTACTGCAACTTAATAGATGCACGGAACTTAGGGGGCGTGATGAATTAATTTTCGAAACTTGGCCGATCCTAATATATTTGAGCTGTGAGATGTCTAATGAAATGGCAGGACAGAATAGACAATTAGGGTGGCTAAGGGATGAAAATAATTAATTACGAGAATTTCAAGATGCATTTATTCAGGCAAAGACAGAGGTTTCCATGCTAGCCAAAAGGCTTCTGGCTTAGATAAATATAATCAGGAATTAATGGCTGATTTTAAAGCTTTCGAAGAAGAATATAAAAAGTGCCAAGATGAAAATAAAACTTTAAAAGCTAGATATCATGAGGCTGAAAAAGCATACGAACAGGCAATAAATAAATTACAGAGACAAATTAGCAGCTATAAGGACTGGGACAGAAATGAGAGTCAAGATCGCATGCGGGAGGATAGACAAAGATACCCAAACTATAGCCCTAATTCAGACCCAGGTAACTTTTCGGTTGAGCGAACAAGTCGCTAATATGAGTCAAAAACTTACGGCTCAGCAACCGAACAATACTTTTTTAGGGGTGCAGCCAGTGGTCAGCAATGGACCACAGGCACAATCATAAACACTGCGGTATCACCTAAGAGGGAGGGGAGAGATATACAAAATGTAATAATAAATATCAATGATACTAATCATGTTCTCTCCCCACAGACCGGAAATGGACGATTTAGCCGTGATGACAAGCAACCTCATACGAGAAAAATTAACAAATCTCTTCCTTTGCAGCACACTCTTAACCTTATTTCCACAGATGCAGTACAAAAGAATCCAGCCGACCCTGTCATAGAGGAAACAGGTAGGTTTGAAGTTTCCTCTGCATCGAATGACACAGCGAATTCAGGTAACACGTGGCGAAGCCCACAGATGTATGATAACGCCAACTTTATGTGTGAAATGGTAGAAAATGCAGGAAGGTATTATGTATTAGTTGAGCTGCAAGATTCGGTCTCCAACCCTATCATGGGATTAATTGACACCGGATCTCAGGCAACTATCTTATCCCACAGGTACTACACACAGCTAAATGAGCTAACACCCCACAAACCTAAAATAAGAGAATTTGACGGTTCTCTAATAGGAGTTGGGGGTGATTCTCTAAAAGTCTACGGTACGGCCTGGTTAAATTTAAATTGGGGAACAGGGTCATAAGACACCCTGTCATTATAGTGGATCTGCCTACTGATCGTTTAATTATTGGTAGTGATCTCCTGAAGCGATTAAGCACCATAATTGATTGCATAAATAATGTAATTTGGTCACAAGTTAAAAGGCCTATAAATTATGAAAAATCTGGTATATCTCGCACCCGACATAGCTGTCACGTGGTGGAAGAGAAACCAGATGCTGTGGAGATTCATTTCAGGAATAACTCTGTACCTGAAATCACTATTCTACAAATAGATGATCAGACTCCTTTAAGTGGCTCTGATGGTAATACTTTTAAAATTTCGCCTGGAAAGATAGCGAATATTTCCCTAGAGGGCGATGTATTAACCATATCACTCCACAAGGGGGATCATAAAATCCCTAAGGGGGAGGCCACGCTCAATACCTCACAGGGATTGAGAGAGTTAAAGAGGATCTATTTATCCCTATACAAGTGCATAACCTTGGTAAAACCAGTATGCTAAAATAAACTTGAAACAGGAAGCTAGCTATATAAGCGAAGGTTTATTAGCGCAGATAGCTGAACCTAAAGTGATTAAATATCTTTCTCCCCAAGACCACAGTGTCAGCAACCTGGATAACAGGTCTGAAAGCCATAACATCACAGCTAAGTGCTTATTATCTATCTCTATTGGTAATAAGTCAGTGAAGCACCTGTTTTTAGTTTTAAATACTCCCCATAATCAAATATACATTGGAAATGATATCTTACATAGATATGCCATACAAATAGATTTGATTAATTCTTGCCTCTGGAGCAGGTTAAAGGGGGACCCTGAAGTATTTCAGGATGAAAATGCAGCCCTGAAATCAAACCAGCAATTGCCATATGCTGTGAATATGCAGGTATCTAGCGATGTTATAATTCCTGCTGGGGCTGATAAATTTCTTTTACCCTTACAGGTAAAGAGAGGTCAGAAATTAAAAACTTCTGAAACACTGATTTGCCTCCCCCATAGAATACAAAATCTTGGTGTCAAAGTAACCTACACTCCTATGGTGAATATTGGAACTGTTCCAATACATATTATTGTACATAACATGACCCCACAGGATATAACATTATCCAAGGGAACTACCATAGGATATGCACTGGAATCAAGTTATTACACGTTTGGATTCCAGAATAATGTAATTGGGCTGATCCCTGAAGGATACTTAACTGACGAACAATTAATAGAACAATCCTTTGCATCTATGCCAGAGGGTCTATTTAATATTCAGTCTATTTATCCCTTCAGCTCAGAGGAAGGCATCTGTAAAATTGAAGAAGCCTCTCTAGTGTTTGATCAGCCAATCAAATAGCAAGATTACCCCAATACCCAGAGTCATGGGAGCAATGTAAATTATAATCAAGGGGATCTCACCTCTAGGTTGGAAGAAGCCTATGAAATAGGACGGCCTGAAATCTTTCCAGGATTTCAGCAAATAGTCGACGAGCAAATATCCTTAGCTAATGGCTGTTCCAGCGATGATGAACGCCAACAGCTGCGAGAACTCCTGATGGAGTACAAGGATATTTTTGCTAGGGATTCTTACGACTGTGGTAGTACAGACTTGCACATTGCAAGGATACAAACAGATCCCGATGCACCACCTGTATTTGTCAAACAATACAGACTTCCCTTAGCCTCATATGATTCTCTTGTAGAGATCATAAGGAATTTGGAAGAAAGAGGTATTATCAGACAGGTGCACAGCTCATATAATAATTCTATTCTAGGTGTTCTCAAGCCCAATGGACAATGGCGTTTGTGTGCTGATTTAAGACAGCTAAACAAACGAGTGTACATGTCTGACTGGCCTGTGCCATATATTGACCAATGCCTAGCACAAATGCAGGGATCCAAAATATTCACTGCCATTGATTGTGCACAGGGATATTGGACCATCAAGGTACATGAGGAGAACCAGTATAAGCTGGCATTCTCCTTCTAAAAGGTTCAATATGCAATCCAGAGACTTCCATTTGGATACATAAATTCTGGACATGAATTTGCTGTATTCATGCATAAGGCTATGCCTGATTCACTAGAAATGGGGACCTTATCTTATGTTGATGATGATGTTTTAATCAAAAGCACAGACTTTGAAAAACACATCGCAGAGCTTAAACACGTCCTCAGCCAATTTAAAAGGGCAGGTGTCAAATTATCCCTACAAAAAGCTCAATGTAAACTTCTTGGGACATGAAGTTACTACTGAAGGATTAAATCCCCAGAAGAAAAAGGTGGAAGCTATAGTAAATTCTAAAAACCCAAGTAACTTAAAGGAATTGAGATCATTCCTGGGTATGACGAATTATTCTCGGAAATTCATTGATAATTATGCAGAGTTAGCTAAACCACTACTACTTCTTCTAAAGAAGGATGTGAAATGGCACTGGAGTGAATCTCAAGAGACAGCCATCAAAGAGCTGAAGAGAAAACTCACTTGTTTAGCATACCCTGAAGGTGGTACACCTTTCTTCTTAGAGACAGGGTACACAGATGTAAGCATGAGTGCTGTTTTATACCAAAAGCATGATAATTTAAACAAAGCCATTGCTTATGCAAGCAAACATCTATCCCCAGTAGAAATAAAGTTTAACGATTGCGAAAAAGCCCTCTTATCTACTGTATGGGCTCTACAAAATTTCCGCAACTATATACAGGGCGAGAAAATTATTGTAGAAACTGCCCACCAGCCGCTGCTATATTTGCAAAGTGAGAGAATAACAGATGGGAATTTGTCAAATAGCCGCATAACAGAGTGGACTCTTTCCTTACAAGGCTGGCCATTAGAAATTCGCTACAAGCAGAATAAAAAGAATCCAGTCGCACAAGGGCTTGCTGAGCTCCGCAACTTTACTGCTAGAGATCCTGGGGAAGAATTATCAGACAATGATTTCCTAGAGGAACAATTGCTTTCCCCATATAAAATGTACAATGAAGACCATTGTCAACCATTACCTTGGGTATATGTTGATGGTTGTTCTTACCATGCCACTATTGATAATGAGCGCAGATTAGTCACTGGCATTGGTATAACTTTGGCAAATGGATTCCCAAATATATCTCTATGTTTTAACATTGGACCAAGATTGGACCTATTCTAAAAACCATTGAAATGGCTATTGAACATGGTATTCATGAATTTGTGATCATAACTGACTCAAATTATGTGCGTGACAGTTTTGTTGAATACCTGCCAACTTGGAAAAGAAATGGCATGCAGAAAAGCAAAAACAAACCAGTCAAGCATGGCAAGTTGTTCTGTGAGATGGATACCATCAGATTATCTAATGATTTAACCATACACTGGAAAAAGACCAAGGGTCATTCCAGGGTTCTAGGCCCAGATAAGGAAGGCAATGATCTTGTGGATTCATTAGCCAAACAAGGAGCCATAACTGGAGAACTCCTTAATATTGACCATTTAATGGGTGCAATTCAGGTAGAAGCCATTACCAGAAACCAGGCCAAACAACAGAGTGAGCCTAACTTGGTACAATGGAGTCAGGATTCTCCTAGTGAGGACCTGATGACTAGTCAAAAAGAAGACCCCATTGTAGGCATCTTCTATAAACACATAGAAGATCCTGAAGGCAACCCCATCTCAAAAGATGATTGTATTGGCAAAGAAGATCTTAGAATCTTAATGAAATCCAGATCACAATTTAAGTTACAGGATGGTTTGTTAATTAGAACCTCCAAAACTGGCATTCAGCAATGGGTAGTACCCACCAAGTTCAGAGGTCTAATGCTTCAACACGCCCATGATGCTCTTACATCCGGTCATCGTGGTGCCAAACTGACGTATGAAATATTGCGTGATTACGCTTTTTGGCCACACATGTTGAAGGATGTTCAAACCTACTGTCAAGGGTGTTTAATCTGTCCACAGTTCCAACCCACTGCACCAACGCATAGAGCGCCATCGCAGAAAAGGGGGATGGTAATGCCATGGTCAGATATACAAATTGATTTTATTGGTCCAGTAACAAGATCATCAAGAGGTAACAAATACATGTTAACCGTGACATGCCTGTTCACTAAATGGGTAGAGTGCATCAGTGCACCTAACAATAGTGCTGAAACATGTGCAGCATTGCTCATCAACCATGTATTCTCCAGATTTGGTTTACCTCAAAGAATCGAGTCAGATCAGGGCACCCACTTCACTAGCGAAGTGATGACCAAAATGTGGAAAATACTTGGGGTAAAAAGAAAGCTCCATATTGCTTATAGAGCTGCCTCAAGTGGTAGTGTATAGCGTTACAACCAGTCCATTGTGAAAATCCTCAAAAAGTTTGTGAGCGAAACGGGTAAATACTGGGATGTAAAACTACCTCTAGTCCTAATGGCATTAAGAGCAACTCCAAGTGGTGCTACCAAGATGTCACCTTTTGAACTGATGACTGGTAGAAGAATGGTTCTACCTCAGCATCTGCTGTACCGTACATCAGACCAAAACTTGATAAACGCTGCCAATACACATCAATATGTGGAGAACCTAAGAAAGCACCTGCAATATGCCTTTGCTCAAAGGAATTTAGAAAGAGCCGCAACTGCCACTAAAACCTATTATGATCTCAAAACGTCCAAAAAGGAATACAAAATAAATGATAAAGTTTATCTTTATAACTTTGGAAGAGATCAGGTTAGGGAGAAGAAATTTCTTCCCTCATGGAAAGGTCCTTTTGTCATTACTGACAAAATATCTCCAGTGGCCTATAAAATACGGATCCCCAAAAATGAAAGTTTCATAGATAAATGGGTCCATATCAATCAATTGCGAGCATGTCATCCAAGATCCCAACTACAAGTTATAGAGGGAGAATGAAGTATCATATCCCCAAATGAAATAAAGACATAATGTAGTTTAAAGATGACTAGCTGATAAACATGAAGGCTCAAAAAAAATAATAACAGACTATGTACATAGAAGACTGTCTATGGTGTGTATGGTCAACATCCTCACCAAATACCATTGACTTTGAGCCAATCTAAATACATGTGTCCTACATCTATTTAAAATTGGAAGGGGGATTTATGTCAAGGTATATGTAAGGTTAATAAATATATATATATTTTAAGGTTAATAAATATATATATTTATTCAGATGTCTGACTGGTCAGTAGAAAATGATTGATTTCTTTCAGACAAACTGACTTTAATCAGGTGAAAACAATGGAACATTTGGTACTTAATTAAAATGACCATTCCAGAGAAAAACAGATTACTTCAAAGATAATCATCTGTATATTATATATATTTCACATCTGTTTCCAAGGATATCCAACGGAGGCGTGAATTTAGGATCCATATCAGATGATCACTGACCCCTAGTTCTGCTCTAAAGCCACCTATATTGCCTCTCATAAATTTTGGAGACATCAGTTCTATTTACTATAAAACCCCCCTTGCCAAATAGTTTCAGCTGAATGAAAACCTGTTTATCCTAATTAAAAGATAACATAGTCTTTATAACAAACAAAGAACGGATGGAGACGAAGTTCTGAGCATAAACCAGATAAGCTTGGCAAGATCCCTAGGAACTGATAATTAACATAAACTTGTTAAATAGTCCCTGCTGTGTCAAATATACAAGTATTGAACCATGGACTACAACAACAAAAAAATTAAAAAAAATAAAAACATTCTTTTTATTCTCTCTGTTCTCCAGAAATCTAATGAAAATTATAAGAGCAACTGGGTTAATGAGATATCTGGGTGAATAGATATATAACAATGCATAATCTGCTGGATTTGTCCATATATATATATATATATATATATATATATATATATATATAACACACAGAGAAAACCCAGCACTCACTTACAAGCTCTCAGCTAAGATTTAAAAGCAAAAATGGAAAGGTTAGTCACCGCATCTGGCCAAATGGGACAAGCTCAGGTACCACATCAAGGTCCTTTCCAATACCTGAGACCCTAAAACAGCCACACAATGCAAGCTTTCAAATCCAAACAAACTGAAAACAAGGGAAGGGTGCACAGGAATATGTAACCACCGTAGACATATACAAAACACGGAAGGGAACTGCACTCTCATACCGGACCGGGTACACATCCCATAACCCTGCAACATGCTCAGCCCTGGGTGCCACTGGCACTCACAGGAAGCTGTGCTGTCCCCAGAGCCACAAGCAGTTAACCCCAGACAGGTCTGGGTGCAAGAACCATAGGGAAAATTACAAAACAAATTAATACAACACACAGAGAAAACCCAGCACTCACTTACAAGCTCTCAGCTAAGATTTAAAAGCAAAAATGGAAAGGTTAGTCACCGCATCTGGCCAAATGGAACAAGCTCAGGTACCACGTCAAGGTCCTTTCCAATACCTGAGACCCTAAAACAGCCACACAATGCAAGCTTTCAAATCCAAACAAACTGAAAACAAGGGAAGGGTGCACAGGAATATGTAACCACCTTAGACATATACAAAACACGGAAGGGAACTGCACTCTCATACCAGACCGGGTACACATCCCATGACCCTGCAACATGCTCAGCCCTGGGTGCCACTGGCACTCACAGAAAGCTGTGCTGTCCCCAGAGCCACAAGCAGTTAACCCCAGACAGATCTGGGTGCAAGAACCATATGTATATGTCTAGGGTGGTTACATATTCCTGTGCACCCTTCCCTTGTTTTCAGTTTGTTTGGATTTGAAAGCTTGCATTGTGTGGCTGTTTTAGGGTCTCAGGTATTGGAAAGGACCTTGACGTGGTACCTGAGCTTGTCCCATTTGGCCAGATGCGGTTACTAACCTTTCCATTTTTGCTTTTAAATCTTAGCTGAGAGCTTGTAAGTGAGTGCTGGGTTTTCTCTGTGTGTTGTATTAATTTGTTTTGTAATTTTCCCTATGGTTCTTGCACCCAGACCTGTCTGGGGTTAACTGCTTGTGGCTCTGGGGACAGCACAGCTTACTGTGAGTGCCAGTGGCACCCAGGGCTGAGCATGTTGCAGGGTCATGGGATGTGTACCCGGTCCGGTATGAGAGTGCAGTTCCCTTCCGTGTTTTGTATATATATATATGTTTTGAAAACATAAAAGGTCTTACTTAGCCTCTGTGTTTTTAAGAATATTTGTGGACCTAAAAGTAAATGATTAATAATACTTAATTTTATTTCAGATGGACCATAGACATATGAATGCTTAAATAATTTCTAACAATTGTTTCCATTTCTATTGCAGGCATCAATTCATATATGCAGAAATTGTTGGAGACATAGAACATATTATATTACGTGAAAACATATATAACAGAATGTATAAATGCCATTAATTTCAGAATAATTGGCAGTATAAATTATTATAATATAATATAATGATGTTAAGGGCATACTGTGTTTCATGTCAAATTGATCAAAATAAATAATATGATATAATACAGTACATATAAACATAACTTATTAATGTAAGGAAATTATGGCATTTATTACACATTTTAAAGAAATATTTTCTTTTAATGTGGGGTAGTAAATGTATGGCTGTGTTTGTCATGCTACATGTATTGCTATGTCTGTTTGTAATACTGCCAGCCGATGGACAAGGTACGGTGTTGCGGCACAGGTATTACAGCCAGGAAATGATTGGCTGTTAAAGAATGCATCTCCTTGGCAACCTGCATTCACAGGGTGAGCCAATCAGAAGGGACAAGCAAAAAGGGCGTAAACGAACTAGGTCTTCAATGATTATAAAATAGGAGTAGTGAATGCACAAGGGACAGTTTTTTTTGTGACTTGCTGAGACAAAAGTGTTTTTAATTTTGGCTGCCTGGAAATACATTTCACTTCAGCAAGGAACTGGAAGCTTATCCATGATCTATGCAATAACTTTCCTTTATATGAGATGACCTAAAGACCGCTACAAATTGGTTCAAATTGGTAAAGTATAATTGTTCTAATTTTTAAAAACTTGAAACAAAGCTTATTGGTAAGAACATAGTCAATTTGTATTCAATAGATTTAGAGAGCAGTCTGCATTTTACTAGTATTCAGCCTGTGTATGGTTAAACAAATCCTTACTGCTAAATTGTTTTATCTGTACAAATATATAGTTATAACTCAGAATTCGGTTTTTGTATAAATAATATATACAATTTCTGATGTTTTAATAGAAGTGTATATTGTACTATTATTTAAATTAGCACTGTAAATCGTATTGCTGAATGTTTGTAGCTGCTTTTTTAAATCTCATTGTAATATTTTAAATGTAACTGAATGAAAGGCTATTTGTAAATAAGGCTGTTTTGAAAGTAAATTTGCATGAGCTTTGCATAGCGTATTTTATTTGAATAGTTTTAAACGCATATAGTGTCGGCTCATATTCTAATTCTCACGAATATACACATTTCAATATGTTCATAAATATTTACTAATAATAAAGAATTCAGGTATTTATATTAATTTTGTTGTCTTAGTAGAAGTATATTGATTGTGGGTTCAGTCTAAAGAAAGATTGTTAAATATATTCCCTGCCATATACTCACACATTGTTTGGAGAATACTGCTAAGATTCTTATAAATATACTGACTATATATATATATATATATATATATATATATATATATATATATATATATATATATATATATATATATATATATATATATATATATATATATATATATATATATATATATATATATAAAAAGCCATATATTTTCATACTGGCATCAGTAACTAAGATAAGGGTGGGTGAGGGAAGAGAGCAGTTTGAGAGGTATAAGGGGGTGGGAAGTCTCAGGTGGGAGGATAATCTTTACATGAAGGCTAAAATTAACCTTTTAAGATACCTGATTAAACCCTTCACTGCCAGGAATAATAGAAGTGGGGTGATCAGCTACAATTAGTGGCCTTCTAATTACCAAAAAGCAATGGCAAAGCCATATATGTCTGCAATTTCTGAACAAAGGGGATCCCAGAGAAACTTTTACAAACATTTGTGCCATGATTGCACAAGCAGTATGTAAATAATTTATGTGGGAAACCCAAAGTTTGTGAAAAAAGTACCAATTTTTTTTATCGCATTTGGTGGTTAAATGGTGGCATGAAATATACCAAAATTGGCCTAGATCAATATCTTGGGTTGGCTACTTAAAAATATATATATAGTTTTGATAGGTAAACAAAATTAAAGAAGGCTCAATTTTTGTTTAAATGGAGTGATAGCAAAAATGCTAAAAAATGTCTGAAATTTTGGGCAAGTTTTTGTGTGAAAGTTCCGGTACTGAGTGGGTTAAATTGACCAGGTGTATAGCTGTACAGGGAGAGTGAGAGTCTGTGCTAACATCAAAAGAATAAGAGGCCACCAAAAGCCCTTGTCTGGATTATGATAAGCCCCTACCCTTAAATATAACTAATATATATATATATATATATATATATTATTTTTACTTTCAATTATTTATCTTTTATAGAGAAACACTGAATTAATATGTATTTTTTATTATATTAGAAAGATCACCTAATACAAGTATAGCTCCACAAACATTTGGACTATACAGGTCAGAAAAAACTCACATTGTATTGTTTACAACCATGTTTATTAAAATATTAATAATGATGTATTTGTTCAAACCGTTTGTTCTAGATTTCTCACACACCATAGAATATACATAAAATAATAGTATAGTTTAAATCTGTTAAGAAAAATACATAATTTATGTAAGAACGAACCTGATACATTAATTTCTTTCATGGTGGCGATAGTCCACAAGCTTGTTACTTATGGGATACACATTCCTACCAAAAGGGGACAAAGTTTCACAACCCTAAAGCCTATAAATACCCACCTCACCTCACTCATACCTCTGTTTAACGTACAGCCAAGAGGTGAGGCGTTTAAGGAGTAAAAGCATAAAAAAGAAGAGCAGGAAAAAGATGTGCTTATTAAAAAGAACTCAAAAATAAAGAAATAATTGGGTGGGCCTTGTAGACTCTCGGCACCATTAAAGGAATTTAAGTCCTTACATAAATTATGTTTTCTTTAATATAGGTGGCGAGAGTCCACAAGCTTGTTACTGGTGGGATACAATGCCCAAGATGTGGAAGTCCAGAAGTAACAAAAATAAAGGGAGGGATAAAATAAAGACAGCTATTGTCGCTGAGAAATTAAATCCAAAAGTAATAACATTTTTCTTTAGAATTTTCAAAAAAAATTAAATCATAGGCACTAGAATCAAGCTGAGACAGCTGCATGAAGAACCTTTCTACCAAAAGCTGCTTCTGAAGAAGCAAAAACATAAAAATTATAGAACTGAGTAAAGGTATGTAAGGAAAACTAAGTGGCCGCTTTGCAAATTTGATCAATTGAAGCTTTATTCTTGAAAGCCCTAGATGTGGTGACTGAGGTTTTAGAATGAGCTGTTATTCTCTGAGGCGGAGACTGCCCCGCCTCCAAATAAGCTTTGTGAATTAAAAGTTTCAACCAAGATGCTAAAGAAATGGCAGAGGCTTTCTGACCTTTTCTAGAACCAGAAAAAAGAACAAACAGACTAGAAGTCTGTCTGAAATCCTTAGTAGCATCTACATAATATTTCAAAGCTCTTACTACATCTAAACAGTGTAAAGATCATTTAATATTATTCTTAGGATTAGGACACAAAGAAGGAACAATGATTTCCCTATTAATGTTATTAGAATTCACAACTTTAGGCAAAAATTTGAAAGAAGTCCACAAAACAGCTTTACCTTAATGGAAAATCAGATAAAGAGATTCACAAGAGATAGCAGTCTGAGGTATGAGTGAGCTGTGCAGATATTTATAGGGTTTGGGAAACTTTGCCTCCTCCTGGTAGGAATGTATATCCCATCAGTTACAAGCTTGTGGACTCTCGCTACCTATATTAAAGAAAACAATATATAGTTGTTTGGGTTTCTCACTTTAAAATGATTTCCAGTAGTACTTAAATGTGAGCAGCATCTAAAAACTCAGAAACAGCTCAGCAAAGGGTGTGTAGTATTCATTAATTATTTATTTTGTGATGTAACTCTGAAAATTGTTGGCTTTCTAAATCCCATGTGTTTCCTTAAAGAAATGGAAGCTGCCATGTTGAAATCTATATCTATAGATTTAACCTCAATGTTTCTGCCCTTTAATTTGTTTATAATTATCCATTTTACCTGCTGGAGTCTATTAAATTCTTTACAAATAGCTCTGTTACCTTTATATCGACATTTGAAATATATGATTTTACCTGTGGTATCCCTACCTATATTGGACGTTTCTATACTTAGTATTATATATTTATAGTATTGGCTATAAAAAAAAATGTGTAAACATAGCCAGTAGACAAAATTACACTACTAGTGGGAGGTAGCAGAGATAAGTGATAAAATGTTAATGTTTTAAAGGGACTTTAAACACTTGTATTTATGTTGTTTTGTTTTTTAATTCATAATGTTTCTTTTGTTTTTTTAAATGCAATTCGCTATTTATTTTTATTATATGTTTACTTTTTTTTTTCATTTTTTAAATTTACTTCACTTTCTGTCCGCTCCGTGCAGACATGGCAGAAAGTTATGTAGACAAACCCGGAAGTCTCTGCTTTGCTGTGAGCGCGCACGTATGTAGAGTTGTAGACACTAGACAGCACACTCTGCGCACAGCATAACTAAAACTACTGCTGATAAAGTGTTTTTCCCTAAATAATATATTTTGAACTTGCCTCATCTGTAAGCTAATAATTAATTATCATTTTTAAAACCAAAATGTATTTACTCTATTTTTTAATCATACTTGTTGTAGTGCGAGTGAAAGAGGGACCGCCCAACACACTGCTCAGGGAGACAGCTGCTGTCTCATAAATATACTCTTATCTTTTACCCCTCTGTTTTTTCTATCCAAGCTTCCGGAGTCCCGCTCAGTTTATTGCACATCT
>NC_069502.1:822953178-822973178 GCF_027579735.1 Bombina bombina
CAGGAAACGAACATGAACCATTTCTTATATGGAAAACTCTCGGCATCAGAGTTTTGGGGGATGTCTTGGATCCTCTGCTTCGTACCATACGCTCTTTTCAGGAGCTACAGGCTAAATACCAGATCCCACAGCGGCATTTTTATGCATATCTTCAACTACGACACTATGCAACGTCCCTACAGACAACCAACACTGGTTTCTGGGACCCATCGCCCTTCGCTATAGCGCAGACACTATTTCAGGTGGGGAGATTTTCTCTCTCGCACTTCTACACCCGCCTGGTAAGACAAACAGAGACCCTAATCCAAACCAATATGTTGGCGAGATTGGTCACGGACTTTTCAACTGCAGTGACAGTACAAGACTTAACGGACAGCCTAGACCTGGCTAGACGGGCTACACTTGCGATTCCTCTCAGAGAGGCTCAGGTCAGACTACTCCACAGGGATTATATCACACCTCATAGACTATCTAAATGGAGTGATCGGTACCCTAACCAATGCATTAAATGTAGCAGCGTATCCCCTTCTTTCCTACATTACTGGTTCACCTGCCCGATTACCAGACGCTTTTGGGGTCATATGCAATACTGGGTTAAAACCACGTTCCATATAGAAATAGAGATAAAAACAGCAGAGATTTACCTCTTTAAGTGGGGCGACGCACACAAACGACTACATCAGATACTAACGTTATGCATGTTGCTGGCAAGGAAGTGCATTTTGTCTAGATGGACCTCCAAACGCCCCCCAACTATAGCTCAGTTTAAACGTTTACTAATCAGACAGCTATACATAGAGCAATATGATGCACGCTTGGATACGATGCGTAGATTAAGGCCGTTTTGGAAAAAATGGTGCCCGTTTATAAATACCCTACACAGGGACTTGAAAGTTCAAATCCTAAAACCATTCTTACACTCTGAAATATTGCCCTCTCTCAATGTTGATGAGGGTGGTGATGCATCATTGGTGCAATCTGATCCCCCTAACGAGCGTGCCAACGGCGCGACCCTTCCAACGGAAATTATGCTTTTCTAATTTGTCTTTTTTTTTTTTTTTTTTTTTTTTTCCCTTCCTCTCCTTTCTCTCTCCATCCTCCTCCCTCATCCCTCTTCCCATGCCCCTCCATCCGAGAAGAGTAATTGCGGGGTAATCCGTTAGCATGTTATATGTTTTTTATGTTTGATATTGTTATGTACTGTTTAATTGTTTTAAAAAAAAAAAGAAAATTATGCAAATCAGGGCAGATACGACAGACCTTAACCTGTGATTACAAAAGACTCCTTTGCAGATGTACTAAGTCTCTCTGACTCACTCTCGGATTTACGATTCACTATTCATCATGGAATAAAACTTTGTTAGCACACCGTATCATGTCTTGCTCCGGAACATGTATCATCCTGATGTACTTGTTTATATTATATCTTGTATCTTCCAATAACCTGCATCTGATTGTTCTTGATTGTACCTGTTGTATTTGTTCCTGACTAATAAAAAGAATTTAAAAAAAAAAAAATTTAGATCTGCCTTAAAAGACAGGGCGGGCCGTGGACTGACTACACTACAAGAGAAATAAATTTATCAGGTAAGCATAAATTATGTTTTCTCTTGTTAAGTGTAGTCAGTCCACGGGTCATCCATTACTTATGGGATACCAATACCAAAGCTAAAGTACACGGATGATGGGAGGGACAAGGCAGGAACTTTAAACGGAAGGAACCACTGCCTGAAGAACCTTTCTCCCAAAAACAGCCTCCGAAGAAGCAAAAGTGTCAAATTTGTAAAATTTTGAAAAAGTGTGAAGTGAAGACCAAGTCGCAGCCTTGCAAATCTGTTCAACAGAGGCCTCATTTTTAAAGGCCCAGGTGGAAGCCACAGCTCTAGTGGAATGAGCTGTAATTCTTTCAGGGGGCTGCTGTCCAGCAGTCTCATAGGCTAAACGTATTATGCTACGAAGCCAAAAGGAGAGAGAGGTAGCCGAAGCCTTTTGACCTCTCCTCTGTCCAGAGTAAACGACAAACAGGGAAGAAGTTTGACGAAAATCTTTAGTTGCTTGCAAATAGAACTTCAGGGCACGGACTACGTCCAGATTATGCAAAAGACGTTCCTTCTTTGAAGAAGGATTAGGACACAATGATGGAACAACAATCTCTTGATTGATATTCCTGTTAGAAACTACCTTAGGTAAGAACCCAGGTTTAGTACGCAGAACTACCTTGTCTGAATGGAAAATCAGATAAGGAGAATCACAGTGTAGGGCAGATAACTCAGAGACTCTTCGAGCCGAGGAAATAGCCATCAAAAACAGAACTTTCCAAGATAACAGCTTAATATCAATGGAATGAAGGGGTTCAAACGGAACACCTTGAAGAACTTTAAGAACTAAGTTTAAGCTCCAAGGTGGAGCAACAGTCTTAAACACAGGCTTAATCCTAGCCAAAGCCTGACAAAAAGCCTGAACGTCTGGGACATCTGCCAGACGTTTGTGTAACAGAATAGACAGAGCAGAAATCTGTCCCTTTAATGAACTAGCAGATAAACCCTTTTCTAAACCCTCTTGTAGAAAAGACAAAATCCTAGGAATCCTAACCTTACTCCATGAGTAACTCTTGGATTCACACCAATATAAGTATTTACGCCATATCTTATGGTAAATTTTTCTGGTAACAGGTTTCCGAGCCTGTATTAAGGTATCAATAACCGACTCCGAGAAGCCACGCTTTGATAGAATCAAGCGTTCAATCTCCATGCAGTCAGCCTCAGAGAAATTAGATTTGGATGGTTGAAAGGACCCTGAATTAGAAGGTCCTGCCTCAGAGGTAGAGACCATGGTGGACAGGACGACATGTCCACTAGATCTGCATACCAGGTCCTGCGTGGCCACGCAGGCGCTATCAGAGTCACCGATGCTCTCTCCTGTTTGATCTTGGCAATCAGCCGAGGAAGCAGCGGAAATGGTGGAAACACATAAGCCATGTTGAAAACCCAAGGGGCTGCTAGAGCATCTCTCAGAGCCGCTCCCGGGTCCCTGGACCTGGATCCGTAGCAAGGAAGTTTGGCGTTCTGTCGAGAAGCCATGAGATCCAGTTCCGGTTTGCCCCAACGATTAATTAGTTGAGCATAGACCTCCGGATGAAGTTCCCACTCCCCCGGATGAAAAGTCTGGTGACTTAGAAAATCCGCCTCCCAGTTCTCCACGCCTGGGATATGAATCGCTGACAGGTGGCAAGAGTTGGACTCTGCCCAGCGAATTATCTTTGATACTTCCAACATTGCTAGGGAACTCCTGGTTCCCCCTTGATGGTTGATGTAAGCCACAGTCGTGATATTGTCCAACTGAAATCTGATGAACCTCAGTGTTGCTAACTGAGGCCAAGCTAGAAGAGCATTGAATATTGCTCTTAACTCCAGAATATTTATTGGGAGGAGTTTCTCCTCCTGAGTCCACGATCCCTGAGCCTTCAGGGAGTTCCAGACTGCGCCCCAACCTAGAAGGCTGGCATCTGTTACAATCGTCCAATCTGGCCTGCGAAAGGTCATCCCTTTGGACAGATGGAGTCGAGAAAGCCACCAGAGAAGGGAATCCCTGGTCTCTTGATCCAGATTTATTAGAGGGGACAAATCTGAGTAATCCCCATTCCACTGACTTAGCATGCATAATTGCAGCGGTCTGAGATGCAGGCGTGCAAATGGTACTATGTCCATTGCTGCTACCATTAAGCCGATTACTTCCATGCACTGGGCTACTGACGGGTGTGGAATGGAATGAAGGACACGGCAAGCATTTAGAAGTTTTGATAACCTGGCCTCCGTCAGGTAAATTTTCATCTCTACAGAATCTATAAGAGTCCCTAGGAAGGGAACCCTTGTGAGTGGTAATAGAGAACTCTTTTCCACGTTCACCTTCCACCCATGTGACCTCAGAAATGCCAGAACTATCTCTGTATGAGACTTGGCAATTTGAAAACTTGACGCTTGTATCAGAATGTCGTCTAGGTACGGAGCCACCGCTATGCCTCGCGGTCTTAGTACCGCTAGAAGTGAGCCCAGAACCTTTGTAAAGATTCTTGGGGCCGTAGCTAACCCGAAGGGGAGAGCTACAAACTGGTAATGCCTGTCTAGAAAGGCAAATCTTAGGTACCGATAATGATCCTTGTGAATCGGTATGTGAAGGTAGGCATCCTTTAAATCCACTGTGGTCATGTACTGACCCTCTTGGATCATGGGTAGGATGGTTCGAATAGTTTCCATTTTGAATGATGGAACTCTTAGAAATTTGTTTAGGATTTTTAAGTCCAAGATTGGTCTGAAGGTTCCCTCTTTCTTGGGAACCACAAACAGATTTGAATAAAATCCTTGCCCTTGTTCCGTCCCCCATTAGTAAGAGGTCTTGTACACATCGTAGAAACGCCTCTTTCTTTATTTGGTTTGCTGATAACCTTGAAAGATGAAATCTCCCTTGTGGAGGAGAAGCCTTGAAGTCCAGAAGATATCCCTGAGATATGATCTCCAACGCCCAGGGATCCTGGACATCTCTTGCCCAAGCCTGGGCGAAGAGAGAAAGCCTGCCCCCCACTAGATCCGTTTCCGGATAGGGGGCCCTCTCTTCATGCTGTTTTAGGGGCAGCAGCAGGTTTTCTGGCCTGCTTGCCCTTATTCCAGGACTGGTTAGTTTTCCAGCCCTGTCTGTAACAAGCCACAGCTCCTTCCTGTTTTGGAGCGGAGGAAGTTGATGCTGCTCCTGCCTTGAGGTTACGAAAGGCACGAAAATTAGACTGTTTGGCCTTTGATTTGGCCCTGTCCTGAGGAAGAGCATGGCCCTTACCTCCCGTAATGTCAGCAATAATCTCTTTCAAGCCGGGCCTGAACAAGGTCTGCCCTTTGAAAGGAATATTAAGCAATTTAGATTTAGAAGTTAAGTCAGCTGACCAGGATTTAAGCCATAGCGCTCTGCGCGCTTGGATGGCGAATCCGGAGTTCTTAGCCGTAAGTTTGGTTAAATGTACGACGGCATCAGAAACAAATGCGTTAGCTAGTTTAAGTGCTTTAAGCTTGTTCATAATTTCATCCAATGCAGCTGTGCGAATGGCCTCTTCCAGAGACTCAAACCAGAATGCCGCAGCAGCAGTGACAGGCGCAATGCATGCAAGGGGCTGTAAGATAAAACCTTGTTGAACAAACATTTTCTTAAGGTAACCTTCTAATTTTTTATCCATTGGATCTGAAAAAGCACAACTATCCTCCACCGGGATAGTGGTACGCTTAGCTAAAGTAGAAACTGCTCACTCCACCTTAGGGACCGTCTGCCATAAGTCTCGAGTGGTGGGGTCTATAGGAAACATTTTCCTAAATATAGGAGGAGGGGAAAAAGGCACACCGGGTCTATCCTACTCCTTGCTAATAATCTCTGTAAGCCTTTTAGGTATAGGAAACACGTCAGTACACACCGGTACCGCATAGTATCTATCCAACCTACATAATTTCTCTGGAATTGCAACCGTGTTACAATCATTCAGAGCCGCTAATACCTCCCCTAGCAATATGCGGAGGTTCTCAAGCTTAAATTTAAAATTAGAAATCTCTGAATCCAGTCTCCCTGGATCAGATCCGTCACCCACAGAATGAAGCTCTCCCTCCTCATGTTCTGCAAATTGTGACGCAGTATCGGACATGGCTCTCCCATCATCAGCGCGCTCTGTCCTTAACCCAGAGCTATCGCGCTTGCCTCTTAATTCTGGCAATTTAGATAATACTTCTGTCATAACAGTAGCCATGTCTTGCAAAGTGATTTGTAAGGGCCTCCCTGATGTACTTGGCGCCACAAAATCACGCACCTCCTGAGCGGGATGTGAAGGTACTGACACGTGAGGAGAGTTAGTCGGCATAACTTCCCCCTCGTTGTCTGGTGATAATTTCTTTACATGTAAAGACTGACTTTTATTTAAAGTGACATCAATGCATTTAGTACACATATTTCTATGGGGCTCCACATTGGCCTTCAAACATAGTGAACAAACAGATTCATCTGTGTCAGACATGTTTAAACAGACTAGCAATGAGACTAGCAAGCTTGGAAAATACTTTTCAAATAAATTTACAAGCAATATAAAAAACGCTACTGTGCCTTTAAGAAGCACAAAAAGCTGTCACAGTTGAAATAACAATGAACCAAATTAGTTATAGCAACCAAATTTTCACAGTAAATGTATTAAATTAGCAAAGGATTGCACCCACCAGCAAATGGATGATTAACCCCTTAATACCCAAAAACGGATAACAATTTCCCAATTAACGTTTTTCTCACAGTCAAACACACTGCCACAGGTCTGCTGTGACTGATTACCTCCCTCAAAATGAATTTTGAAGACCCCTGAGCTCTCTAGAGACGTCCTGGATCATGGAGGATGAAGTAGGAAGATTTTGACTGAATTTTTGCTGCGCAAAAAAAAGCGCTAAAATAGGCCCCTCCCACTCATATTACAACAGTGGGGAACCTCAGTTAACTGTTTCTATGCAGAAACAAACGTTAGCCATGTGGTAAAAAACAAAATTTATGCTTACCTGATAAATTCCTTTCTCCTGTAGTGTGGTCAGTCCACGGGTCATCATTACTTCTGGGATATTAACTCCTCCCCAACAGGAAGTGCAAGAGGATTCACCCAGCAGAGCTGCTATATAGCTCCTCCCCTCTACGTCACCTCCAGTCATTCGACCAAGGACCAACGAGAAAGGAGAAGCCAAAGGGTGTAGTGGTGACTGGAGTATAATTCAAAATTTTTTTACCTGCCATAAAAAACAGGGCGGGCCGTGGACTGACCACACTACAGGAGAAAGGAATTTATCAGGTAAGCATAAATTTTGTTTTCTCCTGTTAAGTGTGGTCAGTCCACGGGTCATCATTACTTCTGGGATACCAATACCAAAGCTAAAGTACACAGATGACGGGAGGGACAGGCAGGCTCTTTATACGGAAGGAACCACTGCCTGAAGAACCTTTCTCCCAAAAACAGCCTCCGAAGAAGCAAAAGTGTCAAATTTGTAAAATTTGGAAAAAGTATGAAGAGAAGACCAAGTTGCAGCCTTGCAAATCTGTTCAACAGAAGCCTCATTCTTAAAGGCCCAAGTGGAAGCCACAGCTCTAGTAGAATGTGCTGTAATTCTTTCAGGAGGCTGCTGTCCAGCAGTCTCATAGGCTAACCGAATTATGCTACGAAGCCAAAAAGAGAGAGAAGTAGCCGAAGCTTTTTGACCTCTCCTCTGACCAGAATAAACGACAAACAGGGAAGACGTTTGTCGAAAATCCTTAGTTGCCTGTAGATAAAATTTCAGGGCACGGACTACATCTAGATTGTGTAGCAGACGTTCCTTCTTCGAAGAAGGATTAGGACACAAAGATGGAACCACAATCTCTTGATTGATATTCCTGTTAGTGACCACCTTAGGTAGGAACCCAGGTTTAGTACGCAGAACTACCTTGTCTGAATGAAAAATCAGATAAGGAGAATCACAATGTAAGGCGGATAACTCAGAGACTCTTCGAGCCGAGGAAATCGCCATTAAAAATAGAACTTTCCAAGATAACAGCTTGATATCAATGGAATGAAGGGGTTCAAACGGAACACCCTGTAAAACATTAAGAACTAAGTTCAAACTCCATGGTGGAGCAACAGTTTTAAACACAGGCTTGATCCTAGCTAAAGCCTGACAAAAAGCTTGAACGTCCGGAACTTCTGACAGACGTTTGTGTAAAAGAATGGACAGAGCTGAAATCTGTCCCTTTAAGGAACTAGCGGATAAACCCTTTTCTAAACCTTCTTGTAGAAAAGACAATATCCTCGGAATCCTAACCTTACTCCATGAGTAACTCTTGGATTCGCACCAATATAAGTGTTTGCACCATATCTTGTGATAAATCTTTCTGGTAACAGGCTTCCTAGCCTGTATTAAGGTATCAATAACTGACTCAGAAAAACCACGTTTTGATAAAATCAAGCGTTCAATTTCCAAGCAGTCAGCTTCAGAGAAATTAGATTTTGATGTTTGAAGGGACCCTGGATCAGAAGGTCCTGTTTCAGAGGTAGAGACCAAGGTGGACAGGATGACATGTCCACTAGATCTGCATACCAAGTCCTGCGTGGCCATGCAGGCGCTATTAGAATCACTGATGCTCTCTCCTGTTTGATTCTGGCAATCAATCGAGGAAGCATCGGGAAGGGTGGAAACACATAAGCCATCCCGAAGGTCCAAGGTGCTGTCAAAGCATCTATCAGAACCGCTTCCGGATCCCTGGATCTGGACCCGTAACGAGGAAGCTTGGCATTCTGTCGAGACGCCATGAGATCTATCTCTGGTTTGCCCCAACGTCAAAGTATTTGGGCAAAGACCTCCGGATGAAGTTCCCACTCCCCCGGATGAAAAGTCTGACGACTTAAGAAATCCGCCTCCCAGTTCTCCACTCCCGGGATGTGGATTGCTGACAGGTGGCAAGAGTGAGACTCTGCCCAGCGAATTATCTTTGATACTTCCATCATTGCTAGGGAGCTTCTTGTCCCTCCCTGATGGTTGATGTAAGCTACAGTCGTGATGTTGTCCGACTGAAACCTGATGAACCCCCGAGTTGTTAACTGGGGCCAAGCCAGAAGGGCATTGAGAACTGCTCTCAATTCCAGAATGTTTATTGGTAGGAGACTCTCCTCCTGATTCCATAGTCCCTGAGCCTTCAGAGAATTCCAGACAGCGCCCCAACCTAGTAGGCTGGCGTCTGTTGTTACAATTGTCCAGTCCGGCCTGCTGAATGGCATCCCCCTGGACAGATGTGGCCGAGAAAGCCAACATAGAAGAGAATTTCTGGTCTCTTGATCCAGATTCAGAGTAGGGGACAAGTCTGAGTAATCCCCATTCCACTGACTTAGCATGCACAATTGCAGCGGTCTGAGATGTAGGCGTGTATCAGAATGTCGTCTAGGTACGGAGCTACCGAAATTCCTCGCGGTCTTAGTACCGCCAGAAGAGCACCCAGAACCTTTGTGAAGATTCTTGGAGCCGTAGCCAATCCGAATGGAAGAGCTACAAACTGGTAATGCCTGTCTAGAAAGGCAAATCTTAGATACCGGTAATGATCTTTGTGAATCGGTATGTGAAGGTAAGCATCCTTTAAATCCACTGTGGTCATGTACTGACCCTTTTGGATCATGGGTAAAATTGTCCGAATAGTTTCCATTTTGAACGATGGAACTCTTAGGAATTTGTTTAGGATCTTTAAATCCAAGATTGGCCTGAAAGTTCCCTCTTTTTTGGGAACCACAAACAGATTTGAGTAAAACCCTTGTCCTTGTTCCGACCGCGGAACCGGATGGATCACTCCCATTAATAAAAGATCTTGTACGCAGCGTAGAAACGCCTCTTTCTTTATTTGGTTTGCTGACAACCTTGACAGATGAAATCTCCCTCTTGGGGGAGAGGATTTGAAGTCCACAAGGTATCCCTGAGATATGATCTCTAACGCCCAGGGATCCTGGACATCTCTTGCCCAAGCCTGGGCGAAGAGAGAAAGTCTGCCCCCCACTAGATCCGTTCCCGGATCGGGGGCCCTCGATTCATGCTGTCTTAGGGGCAGCAGCAGGTTTCCTGGCCTGCTTGCCCTTGTTCCAGGACTGGTTAGGTCTCCAGCCTTGTCTGTAGCAAGCAACAGCTCCTTCCTGTTTTGGTGCAGAGGAAGTTGATGCTGCTCCTGCTTTGAAATTACGAAAGGAACGAAAATTAGACTGTCTAGCCTTAGGTTTGGCTCTGTCTTGAGGCAGGGCATGGCCCTTACCCCCTGTAATGTCAGCGATAATTTCTTTCAACCCGGGCCCGAATAAGGTCTGCCCTTTGAAAGGAATATTAAGCAATTTAGATTTAGAAGTAACATTAGCTGACCAGGATTTTAGCCACAGTGCTCTGCGCGCCTGAATGGCGAATCCGGAATTCTTAGCCGTAAGTTTAGTTAAATGTACTACGGCATCCGAAATAAATGAGTTAGCTAACTTAAGGGCTTTAAGCTTGTGTGTAATCTCATCTAAAGGAGCTGATTCAAGTGTCTCTTCCAGAGACTCAAACCAAAATGCTGCTGCAGCCGTGACAGGCGCAATGCATGCAAGAGGTTGCAATATAAAACCTTGTTGAACAAACATTTTCTTAAGGTAACCCTCTAACTTTTTATCCATTGGATCTGAAAAGGCACAGCTATCCTCCACCGGGATAGTGGTACGCTTAGCTAAAGTAGAAACTGCTCCCTCCACCTTAGGGACCGTTTGCCATAAGTCCCGTGTGGTGGCGTCTATTGGAAACATCTTTCTAAATATTGGAGGGGGTGAGAACGGCACACCGGGTCTATCCCACTCCTTAGTAACAATTTCAGTAAGTCTCTTAGGTATAGGAAAAACGTCAGTACTCGACGGTACCGCAAAATATTTATCCAACCTACACAATTTCTCTGGTATTGCAACTGTGTTACAATCATTCAGAGCCGCTAACACCTCCCCTAGTAATACACAGAGGTTTTCCAGCTTAAATTTAAAATTTGAAATATCTGAATCCAGTCTGTTTGGATCAGAACCGTCACCCACAGAATGAAGTTCTCCGTCCTCATGTTCTGCCACCTGTGACGCAGTGTCTGACATGGCCCTAATATTATCAGCGCACTCTGTTCTCACCCCAGAGTGATCACGCTTACCTCTTAGTTCTGGTAATTTAGCCAAAACTTCAGTCATAACAGTAGCCATATCCTGTAATGTGATCTGTAATGGCCGCCCAGATGTACTCGGCGCTACAATATCACGCACCTCCCGAGCGGGAGATGCAGGTACTGACACGTGAGGCGAGTTAGTCGGCATAACTCTCCCCTCGTTGTTTGGTGAAATATGTTCAATTTGTACAGATTGACTTTTATTTAAAGTAGCATCAATGCAGTTAGTACATAAATTTCTATTGGGCTCCACTTTGGCTTTAGCACATATAGCACAGATATCTTCCTCTCAATCAGACATGTTTAACACACTAGCAAATAAACTAGCAACTTGGAAATACTTTTCAAGTAATTTACAATAATATGCAAAACGTACTGTGCCTATAAGAAGCACAGAAAAAGTTATGACAGTTGAAAATTGATAAACTGAAAAGTTATAGCATCAAATCTTTGTAAAAAATACACTTTTAGCAAAGGATTGCTCCCATTAGCAAAGGATAATTAACCCTGATAGCAGAAAAAAAATACAGAAATAAACGTTTTTTATCACAGTCAACTACAATCTCACAGCTCTGCTGTGAGTGATTACCTCCCTCAAAACAAGCTTTGAAGACCCCTGAGTTCTGTAGAGATGAACCGGATCATGCAGGGAAGACAATAAACTTCTGACTGAATTTTTTGATGCGTAGTAAAAGCGCCAAAAAAGGCCCCTCCCCCTCATACACAACAGTGAGAGAGATCAGTAAACTGTCATAAATTAAATAAAAACGACTGCCAAGTGGAAAAATAGTGCCCAAACATCTTTTCACCCAGTACCTCAGAAAATTAAACGATTTTACATGCCAGCAAAAAACGTTTAACATAAATAAATTAAGTGTTATTAAAAAGCCTGTTGCTAGTCCCTGCAAATTAGGCTAAAGTCTTATGCATACAGTATAATTCCAGTGAAGTGCCATTCCCCAGAATACTGAAGTGTAAAATATACATACATGACAGCCTGATACCAGTTGCTGCTACTGCATTTAAGGCTGAGTTTACATTATATCGGTATGGCAGAATTTTCTCATCAATTCCATTGTCAGAAAATAATAAGCTGCTACATACCTCTTGCAGATTAATCTGCCCGCTGTCCCCTGATCTGAAGTTTACCTCTCCTCAGATGGCCGAGAAACAGCAATATGATCTTAACTACTCCGGCTAAAATCATAGAAAAAAACTCAGGTAGATTCTTATTCAAATTCTACCAGAGAAGGAATAACACACTCCGGTGCTATTATAAAATAACAAACTTTTGATTGAAGGTATAAAACTAAGTATAATCACCACAGTCCTCTCACACATCCTATCTATTCGTTGGGTGCAAGAGAATGACTGGGGGTGACGTAGAGGGGAGGAGCTATATAGCAGCTCTGCTGGGTGAATCCTCTTGCACTTCCTGTTGGGGAGGAGTTAATATCCCAGAAGTAATGATGACCCGTGGACTGACCACACTTAACAGGAGAAATCATGCCCCAATAAGTTTTATCACCAAGTACCTCACAAAAAACGATTAACATGCCAGTAAACGTTTTGCACATACATTTTAAAAGTTATGAAGTGTCATTAATAAGCCTGCTACCAGTCGCTTTTACTGCAGTTAAGGCTCATACATTACTTCAGTATAAACAGTATTTTCTTAGTTAAATTCCATTCCCTAGAAAATTACTTTAGTGTACACACACTCATCAGCCTAATACCAGTCGCTACCACTGCATTTAAGGCTGAACTTACATTACATTGGTATCAGCAGTATTTTCTTAGTCAATTCCATTCCTTAGAAAAATAATTTACTGCACATACCTCATTTGAAGGGGGGCCCCGCATGCTATTCCCCTTTTCTGAAGTTACCTCACTCCTCAGAATGTGCGAGAACAGCTAGTGGATCTTAGTTACGTCTGCTAAGATCATAGAAAAAACGCAGGCAGATTCTTCTTCTAATACTGCCTGAGAAACAAACAGCACACTCCGGTGCCATTTAAAATAACAAACTTTTGATTGAAGAAATAAACTAAGTTTAAAAAACACCACAGACCTCTCACAATGACCTATCTAGTTGAGTGCAAGAGAATGACTGGATATGACATGTGAGGGGAGGAGCTATGTAGCAGCTCTGCTTGGGTGATCCTCTTGCAACTTCCTGTTGGGAAGAGATATAATCCCATAAGTAATGGATGACCCGTGGACTGACTACACTTAACAAGAGAAATCAAGCCAGCCATGTGGAAAAAACTAGGCCCCAATAAGTTTTATCACCAAAGCATATATAAAAACGATTAAACATGCTGGCAAACGTTTTATATTGCACATTTATGAGAGTATATATCTCTAATAGTAAGCCTGATACTAGTCGCTATTAAATCACTGTATTTAGGCTTAACTTACATTAATCCGGTATCAGCAGCATTTTCTAGCAATTTCATCCCTAGAAAAACTTAAAACTGCACATACCTTATTGCAGGATAACCTGCACGCCATTCTCCCTCTGAAGTTACCTCACTCCTCAGACATATGTGAGAACAGCAGTGGATCTTAGTTACTTCTGCTAAGATCATAGAAAACGCAGGCAGATTCTTCTTCTAAATGCTGCCTGAGATAAAACAGTACAACTCCGGTACCATTTAAAAATAATAAACTTTTGATTGAAGACAAAAACTAACTATATTTCACCACTTTCCTCTTACTACCTCCATCTTTGTTGAGAGTTGCAAGAGAATGACTGGATATGGCAGTTAGGGGAGGAGCTATATAACAGCTCTGCTGTGGGTATCCTCTTGCAACTTCCTGTTGGGAAGGAGAATATCCCACAAGTAATGGATGATCCGTGGACTGGATACACCTTACAAGAGAAATGGCTAAATACCAGACACTCCCTCCTCTGCATATGAAAAGACCCTTTACACAAACAGGAGCAAGCTAGATGAGGAATACATCAGTATTCTCCTAAAACTTTGGGGCTTGGTTAGGAGTCTCAAAATCAGAACAATGTTATTTAAAAAAATGCAAAACTATACTTTAAACCCCCCCCAAAAAAAAACCCTGTGTGGGCTTTATAAATGGATCATCTACAAAACATTTATGCAAAGAAAAATCTAGTGTATAATGTCCCTTTAAAAAGTAAGTTACAGCGCAACTTCATTACAACAATCCGATTTTGAAAAGGAGAAGAGTTTACCATGACTTTAAGTGTTGGGCTTGAGCACATTACAAAATATTGTGAAAAAATTCTGCGCTTTTAGAGGCCTGAAGTAACGTGTTAAAGGGCATTAAACCAAAAAAAAATATTTAATGATTCTGATAGTTTCCAATTTACTTCTATTATCAAAGTGGCTTCAATCTTTTGGTATTGTTTGCTGCAGGGGCAGCTATGCACTAATGGGAACTAGCTGAACACACCTGGTGAGCCAATGACAAAAGGCATTAACCACCATTTACAGTAGCTGATAGCTCCCAGTAGTGCATTGCTGCTCCTGAACCTATGTAGGTATGCTTTTCAACAAAGGATACCAATAAAGCTAAGCAAATTAGATACCAGAAAATAATTGGAAAGTTGTTTAAAATTGCATGTTCAATCTAAATCACAAAAGTTTATTTTTGCCTTTATTATCTCTTAAAGGGACACTGAACCTAAATTTGTTCATTTGTAATTCAGAAAGAGCATGCAATTTGAAGCAACTTTCTAATTTACTCCTATTATCAATTTTTCTTCGTTCTCTTGCTATAATTGTTTGAAAAAGAAGGCATCTAAGCTTTTATTTGGTTTCAGAACTCTGGACAGCACTTTTTTATTGGTGGATGAATTTATCCACCAATCAGCAAGGACAACCCAGGTTGTTCACCAAAAATGGGCCAGCATCTAAACTTACATTCTTGCATTTCAAATAAAGATACCAAGAGAATGAAGAAAATTGGATAATAGGAGTAAATTCAAAATTTGCATAAAATTTCATGCTCAATCTGAATCACGAAATTTTGGGTACAGTGTCCCTTTAAACGTTTGAATATATGTGTAACAAAACCTTTAAACAAATATATTAAAATAAATTATTTCACACATATTTATACATATTAAATGTAAAAAAAAAAAAGGTTTATTATTGAAATACATGTTTTAACAGGGATTTAAAGGGATATATTCTATGATCAGGTGCTGGACTAGGAAAGGGCACAAATGTATGTGTTTGTATGTGTGTGTGCAAGTATGTGCACACGTGTGTATGTGTGTGTGTGTAAGTATGTGCACACGTGTGTATGTGTTTGTATGTGTAAGTATTTGCACACATGTGTATGTGTTTGTATGTGTAAGTATGTGCACACGTGTGTATGTGTTTGTATGTGTGTGTGTAAGTATGTGCACACGTGTGTATGTGTAAGTATGTGCACACGTGTGCATGTGTTTGTATGTGTGTGTGTGTGTGTATGTGCACACGTGTGTATGTGTTTGTATGTGTAAGTATGTGCACACGTGTGTATGTGTTCGAGCCATAGCCAATATGAGTTTTCCCACCTGCCACCACAGAAGTCTAATTTTGTGATGAACATGCAGAAGTGCACTATAGACTTTAGCTTAAGTGCTGAAATATTACTTGTAACTTGTAATATGAACACAAAAATAAAAGTGCTATTGATTGTGCTCAAGTGATGATCTACTTGTAATGTAGCCCTAAATAAATCCTAGATATAATGATGTATTCAAAGCATTCAGCCAAGTCTAACATCCTTTTTACTGCAATTTTTTTTCAATAGCCAAATGCCACCCGCCATTTGCCTTATTTGTAGAAGCCAATCTAAGCTTTAGTCTGCAGACAACAAGGCTAGTCATGGTCATAAAGTTACTGTAAAATGCATTGCTTCTTTCATAAAACAATGATGATCCACGGTCCTAAATAACATATAGGATATATTTCTCACCCCTAGGTGGAGGTCAAAACCCCATACCAGAGCTTTAAATACCTCCTATCTCTCTCTAGTTTTTTTCTTGGCCTAGTAGGTGAAGGTTGAGAACAGAGGTTGTTCCTGCTACTTGCCTATGGATTTAATTTGTGAGCTCAGACCAATGTGAGACGTAGAGTCCCCAGGATTTATCATTCACAAGGAAGATAGACTTCACAGTAGCTAAATGATACAGGGACATAGGAATACCCTGTTATGTGCACAAGTGTTTCCCTATGGGACTTCAGCTATAACTACCCTCAGGCTTCCCAGGGACTCGTCCTTAGCTTCTCCCTGAGGGACATAGGTATTTCCTAATGCAATCCTCTGTGGTACCCAATACCTGCTCTGCATGGGCTCTCTATTGAATACAGCTACAGCAGTCTTTCTTGTAAGGATTTATCCTGCTTGGTAAGCCAGTGGAGCAGTGTTTCTGAAGGTAAGTGCCTTACCTTAGCACACAGACAGCCCAGAGGTTATTTGTAGGTACTTTAACACAGGTACAGCATAGCCAGAGGACTTACCCGATTTCTCCTCATGACATTTCTGCATACTTTATTCTGTTTTAAAACATTACAAATAATAATAAATGGCTTTAATAACACTCTGCAGCTCTGTGCAAACATATTTTGCACTTTTAGCGTCTGGCTCTTTAAGAAAACTGCTGGCTGCTCCGTGCACTAAATAGTTTAGTAGTGCTCATTTCAGTCTTGCAGGGGATGCGTTTTTTTATGGATTTAAATTATTATTGTGCCCAATACAAAAATTGTTTGTTTTTTTGCCATTCTTTGTATCATTAAAGTATTGGCCTCAAACCGATCGGTAGCCCCCTCAAGACGTCCCGTGTTTTTTCAAACACTCTAAGGCCTGCTTCAGTATAGCTAAGCAGTGCTGAGGCCTGAGGCTATATATCTTCCATTTTGATGCATCAAATCTTGGATTTAGTTGCAAGAAGGGGTGAGTACTCATGCAAAGAGCTGATTTGTTTAGCTTTTTCAGTCTGCACTTTGGGATTTTTAGTGTGCAAATACTAAGCTATAAAGAGTGTAAGTTTGTTTTTTTGTGGGTTTAATGTAGAGAGCTCTCTACTTGTTTTTCATTATCTGTGTATATCTGTTTTACACTGTCCTATGGAACATAATCTGTCCCCACTGATGTTTGTATTACTATTAGAGAGGAATCTGCTATTGTTAATCCTCTCTCTGTTTTATTATCTGTACATCTATTCCAGTACCAGGTTATTCAACTTAGTTAAAGCTGCATACCACAAATTGTGCATGCAATTTTGCCTCAAATCTTATATTTCCTATAAGTAATTTTGTCCTGTTTGACTGGAAGCTTCTACTGCCCCCCCCCCCCCCCCCCGAATTTAAAACCAGTCTGTATAAAGTTGTGACAAGATTGTTTGACTGCTATCCATAAATTAAGTAAGCATAAGTGCAAATTTAGTGATCCCTGTATGTGACCAACAACACCACATACACATTACAGTAACTACACAGCTCTGTGCCTATAAACCTCATTAAACCCCTGATTTAGTGCTCCCTGTATGTGACCAACAATACCACATACACATTATAGTAACTACACAGCTCTGTGCCTATAAACCTCATTAAACCCCTGATTTAGTGCTCCCTGTATGGAGCGTGTGTGTCACCTTCTTAAAAGCTTTAGAGCACGTTTCATCAAGCCAGAGTAAGTTAATTAGGAGTTACAGAACACAATCTTTTGAAATGTATTCAGTTATAGCAAATGCCACTGCTTTGTTTAGCAACGGCAAGATATGCTGGAAGTGTGTGGCCCACGTGAATTGTACTTTTATGGAAAATGGCCTGAGACTCAAATGAGTTTGACATCCATGCGCTAAACCATATTAAACCCCTGCTTTAGTGCTCCCTGTATGTGACCAACAACATCACATACACATTATATTAACTACACAGCTCTGTGCCTATAAACCTTATTAAACCCTGATTTAGTGCTCCCTGTATGTGACCAACAACAACACATACACATTATAGTAACTACACAGCTCTGTAACTATAAAACTTATTATCCCCTGATTTAGTGCTCCCTGTATGTGACCAACAACACCACATACACATTATAGTAACTACACAGCTCTGCGCCTATAAACCTTATTAAACCCCTGATTTAGTGCTCCCTGTATGTGAACAGCATCACCACATACACATTATAGTAACTACACAGCTCTGTGTCTATAAACCTTATTAACCCCCTGATTTAATTCTCTCTGTATGTGACCAACAACACCACAGACAAATTATAGTAACTACACAGCTCTGTGCTTATAAACCTTATTAAACCCCTGATTTAGTACTCCCTGTATGTGAACAACAACACAACATACACATTATAGTAACTACACAGCTCTGTGTCTATAAACCTTATTAAGCCCTGCTTTAGTGCTCCCTGTATGTGAACAACATCACCACAAACACATTATAGTAACTACACAGCTCTGTGCCTATAAACCTTATTAAACCCTGATTTAGTGTTCCCTGTATGTGAACAACAACACCACATACACATTATAGTAACTACACAGCTCTGTGTCTATAAACCTTATTAACCCCCTGATTTAGTGCGCGCTGTATGTGAACAACAACACCACATACACATTATAGTAACTACACAGCTCTGTGCCTATAAACCTTATTAAACCCCTGATTTAGTGTTCCCTGTATGTGACCAACAACACTACATACACATTATAGTAACTACACAGCTCTTTAACTATAAAACTTATTATCCCCTGATTTAGTGCTCCCTGTATGTGACCAACAACACCACATACACATTATAGTAACTACACAGCTCTGTGCCTATAAACCTTATTAAACCCCTGATTTAGTGTTCCCTGTATGTGGACAACAACACCACATACACATTATAGTAACTACACAGCTCTGTGTCTATAAACCTTATTAACCCCCTGATTTAATGCTCTCTGTATGTGAACAACATCACCACATACACATTATAGTAACTACACAGCTCTGTGCCTATAAACCTCATTAAACCCCTGATTTAGTGTTCCCTGTATGTGACTAACAGCACCACATACACATTATAGTAACTACACAGCTCTGTGCCTATAAACTTATTAAAACCCATGATTTAAACTGCAAATATTCAGTTAATTAAAGGGATATTGAAGTTAATAGTATTCTGATGGTGTACATTTCCAGTACACAAGTGCAAGACATTATGAAATGGAAAGTGAGAAAAACAACCTGCATTAGCCATTTTTAAAGATGAGAATGTCACCATATGCAAAAGATGATTGGTAGTTATACCATGTATACTGTGCATGGAGCTTACATACCATTAAGTGACTATTTAAGCACAGAGATTGACGCTGAGTGTGAGGACTTGATGCTGATCTAATCATTAACGAGACTAAAGCGGTTTTTTAAACACTGCTTAACATAAACTTATAAACAACTTCAGCGGCCATTAGGTCCTTTAAGTGATCAGATCACTGAGATTTATTGTTCATTATCCCATTCTGATGACAAAACCAGGTGACATGCATGTGACGTCCTGCTTACCTCCGTGTGCATCAGGAAGCTCTAAAGTTTGGTTCTCGGTCTTGTCAGACATTTTCTTGTTCAGCAACTGATTTTGTCAGATATTCTTATAATGTTTCTCCTTTACTGGCAAACACAGTGACGTGTATTGTACGTGATCTTCATAGCCTAAACACAGAGCGAGAGAGCAGTTTTATGTACAGTTCCTTGTCATGGGGGAAATGCTGTGAATTATGAGTGACCTATGCCCTTAACTGAGTATCGCAAACGGATTAAAGAGAAACAAAAATGGTTAATCCAACAGAGGGCAGTTCTAGCCATTTGCACATTTTTATAATTAAAAAGGGATAGAAAAGTAAAAATTAAACTTGCATGATTAAGGAAGAGCATGTAATTGTAACCCTTTATCGACCAGCGCAGTACCCTTTACTACGCTGGTCGTTAAGCCCTTAAAGGGACATTATACACTAGATTTTTCTTTGCATAAATGTTTTGTAGATGATCCATTTATATAGCCCAGTTTTTTTTTTTTTAAATGGATAGTTTTGCATATTTTTAAATAACATTGCTCTGATTTTCAGACTCCTAACCAAGAACCAAAGTTTTAGGAGAATACCGACGTATACCTACTCCAACTTGCTTCTGTTTGTGCAAAGGGTCTTTTCATATGCAAAGGAAGGGGGGAGTGTCTGATATTTCCCACTTGCAGTAGGTGTTCCAGTAACCTTTTAAACAGAGCTAAACTGGACG
>NC_069502.1:822978178-823029815 GCF_027579735.1 Bombina bombina
ATATTAAAAACACAATGCAACAGCTTTCAATTGATTTGTGAATTACAAGTTAACAGCAATCTTTAAATAAATGGAAACACAGAGAAAAATAAAAATAGATACTGCATCCTCTGACTGAGCAGACATAACATATATGGAGTCTGTACCTAATTAAATCAAATAACCATGAAAAAGAGAGGCTTAGCAATATTCAATGTCAAAAACTTTAATTTAAATAATGTGGACACTGCAAACTTAACTTCAAACTCTGGGTTTTAAATGATGGATTTAAATTTGAATTGACCCTTTGACTTCCTGTCAGTATTGGGTTATGCTCACTTACTGTCCCCTCCTGTTAATGAGCTGTATCTGAACACAATTTGTGAATCACAAGAGATGTAGAATACTACTTTACTCTTCTGCTTGGGTTATGCTCACTTACTGTCCCCCCTGTTAATGAGCTGTATCTGAACACAATGTGTGAATCACAAGAGATGTAGAATACTACTTTACTCTTCTGCTTGGGTTATGCTCACTTACTGTCCCCCCGTTAATGAGCTGTATAACACAATTTGTGAATCACAAGAGATGTAGAATACTACTTTACTCTTCTGCTTGGGTTATGCTCACTTACTGTCCCCCTGTTAATGAGCTGCATCTGAACACAATTTGTGAATCACAAGAGATGTAGAATACTACTTTACTCTTCTGCTTGGGTTATGCTCACTTACTGCCCCCCCCCCCCTGTTAATGAGCTGCATCTGAACACAATTTGTGAATAACAAGAGATGTAGAATACTACTTTACTCTTCTGCTTGGGTTATGCTCACTTACTGCCCCCCCCTGTTAATGAGCTGTATCTGAACACAATTTGTGAATCACAAGAGATGTAGAATACTACTTTACTCTTCTGCTTGGTGTCATCTGTTCTTAGGTTACCTCAGCTTCCAGTTGTGTCACATGACCCTGCTCACTGCATCCTCCTTCTGATTAACCTATATATCCTTCACTTGCTAGGAGGCATCAAGAGGGGTGCCTCCTATTGGTCCCAATTTGTGCTGCTAATATATTGACAGAACACAGGTGGCGCTGCAGCACAGCTTTTCCTTTGACCCATGTACTGCAATGGAGAGAAGCGTTCCTGTACCTGCCTCTCCATAGCATTACATGGGGGGAAAATATTTTTTTTGGACTTTTTTGTTGTTGTTTTAATTAAAATTGAATTAAGCTTTGGCCACATATGGCAGGGTAGGCACTGCCTCCCCTGCCTCCTATGAGTGCACGTCCCTGATATATACACACATACATATATATATATATACACACACACATACATATATATATACACACACATACATATATATATATATATATATATATATATATATATATATATACACACATACATATATATATATACACACACACACACACACACAGGGGAAACCTAAAACAGTAAGACACGGTATATATGACTGTTAAATGGCCTGTATCTGCACTGATACTAAAGAACCATATAAACCGTATATTTGATTAAATAGTCACCAACCAGCTTAAATCATTCATATATATGCACACATATACATAGTGTGTGAAATATATAAATAAATAAATGAGCAGAAAGAAAATTGAACCGTAGTGTCAACTGCATTCTAGGTCCCACGGTGTGTTTTCTTACAGACAGTCTCGTTCCCAAGATTGACCGCAGATCAGACTGCACACTAGGTCATAAGTAAAGTGCAATAGTTGATAATCTTGCACTTATCATTGGGATGTCAGCGTTCACATAGCCATCAATCCTCTAACACTCTCACTGGGCGAAAACTCACCAGTATGACAAGTCGAGTGGAGGAGTGGCCCAACTACCACATCTTCTCTGATTGGTTACAGACATCAAAGTCCGTTCCTTGTTGGCCAAGCAAAGTTCACGCTGAGAGAGCAAATTATCCACGCTAAACACAGTGTAGCGGATCTTACCACAGATGTACCGTATAATGACTTTATACATCCAACACTCATATATAGTGTGTAGCGAGTCTTACAACAGATGTACCATTCTTTTGGAATAGCTTGTACTGCTCACTCTGCTGCGGATCACCATCGCATCAAACAAATAGAGAGTCTTGCAATTTCAATAGTGTAGCTCCACACAGCAATGTCTTGCTATAAGTGCAGGCAAAGTTTTAAGCTAGTCAGCCGTGTAACTGATGATTACCACATTGAAGGACCTTGGAGATGGTCGACTTACTTCAAGGTTAAAGACACATAGGTGCCAAACACACAAGTGCCAACGCACGTTTCACCCCCACACAGGGGCTCTCTCTATTTTTATATATGTACATTTGTGAAAAAGTTAACAATTTTTTTTATTTGATCACAAATGATGGCATAAAATATACCAAAATAGGCTTAGATCAATACTTTTTGTTGTCTACTAAAAAAAATTATATAGTTAAATATAAAAAGGAGGCTCTATTTCTATTTAAATGTAGTGATGGCAAAAATACTAAAAATGCTCTGGTCTTTTGGGGAAGTTTTTGTCTGAAATGCCCGGTCCTTAAAGGGACACTAACCCCACATTTTTTCTTCATGATTTAGATAGAGCATGCAATTTTAAGCAACTTTCTAATTTACTCCTATTATCAATTTTTCTTCGTTCTCTTGCTATCTTTATTTAAAAAGCAGGAATGTGACGCATAGGAGCCGGCCCATTTGTGGTTGAGAACCTGGGTTATGCTTGCTTATTGGTGGGTAAATGTAATCCTCCAATAAGAAAGTGCTATCCATGGTGCTGAACCTAAAATGGGCTGGCTGCTAAGATTTACATTCCTGCTTTTAAAATAAAGATAGCAAGAGAACAAAGAAAAATTGATAATAGGAGTAAATTAGAAAGTTGCTTAAAACTTCATGCTCTATCTGAATCATGGAAGAAGAAAAAAATTGGTTTAGTGTCCCTTTAACCCCTTAACGACCGAGGACGTGCAGGGTACGTCCTCAAAAAAAAAGGCAGTTAACGCCTGAGGACGTACCCTGCACGTCCTCTGTGTGGAAAGTATTTTATTACTGGCAGACTTTCTGCCAGTACTTAAGATGGCGGGGACAATTGTGGGGTGGGGGAGGGAGAGCTGTTTGGGAGGGATCAGGGGGTGGCATGTGTCAGGTGGGAGTCTGATCTCTACACTAAAGCTAAAATTAACCCTGCAAGCTCCCTACAAACTACCTAATTAACCCCTTCACTACTGGCCATAATACACATGTGATGCGCAGCAGCATTTAGCGGCCTTCTAATTACCAAAAAGCAACGCCAAAGCCATATATGTCTCCTATTTCTGAACAAAGGGGATCCCAGAGAAGCATTTACAACCATTTGTGCCATAATTGCACAAGCTGTTTGTAAATAATTTTAGTGAGAAACCTAAAGTTTGAAAAAGTGAACAATTTTTTTTTTATTTGATTGCTTTTGGCGGTGAAATGGTAGCATGAAATATACTAAAATGGGCCTAGATCAATACTTGGGGTTGTCTACTACACTACACTAGAGCTAAAATTAACCCTAGAAGTTCCCTACATGCTCCCTAATTAACCCATTCACTGCTGGGCATAATACACGTGTGGTGCGCAGTGGCATTTAGCAGCCTTCTAATTACCAAAAAGCAAAGCCAAAGCCATATATGTCTGCTATTTATGAACAAAGGGGATCCCAGAGAAGCATTTACAACCATTTATGCCATAATTTCATGAGTTGTTTGTAAATAATTTCAGTGAGAAATCTAAAGTTTGTGAAAAAATTTGTGAAAAAGTGAAAAAATTTTTTTATTTGATCGCATTCGGCGCTGAAATGGTGGCATGAAATATACCAAAATGGGCCTAGATCAATACTTTGGGATGTCTTCTAAAAAAAAATATATACATGTCAATGGATATTCAGAGATTCCTGAAAGATATTAGTGTTCTAATGTAACTAGCGCTAATTTTGAAAAAAAGTGGTTTGGAAATGGCAAAGTGCTACTTGTATTTATTGCCCTATAACTTGCAAAAAAACCAAAGAACATGTAAACATTGGGTATTTCTAAACTCAGGACAAAATTTAGAAACTATTTAGCATGGGTGTTTTTTGGTGGTTGTAGATGTGTAACAGATTTTGGGGGTCAAAGTTAGAAAAAGTGTGTTTTTTTCCATTTGTTCCTCATATTTTATAAAAAATTTTATAGTAAATTATAAGATATGATGAAAATAATGGTATATTTTGAAAGTTTATTTAATGGCGAGAAAAACTGTATATAATATGTGTGGGTACAGTAAATGAGTAAGAGGAAAATTTCAGCTAAACACAAACACCGCAAAAGTGTAAAAATAGCCTTGGTCCCAAACGGACAGAAAATGGAAAAGTGCTGTGGTCATTAAGGTGTTAACCCCTTAAGGACAAGGCCATTTTTCAATTTCTTTCCCTTAAGGACCAGGGCTATTTTTACATTTCTGCGGTGTTTGTGTTTAGCTGTAATTTTCCACTTACTCATTTACTGTACCCATACATATTATATATCGTTTTTCTCGCTATTAAATGGACTTTCTAGAGATACCATTATTTTCATCATATCTTATAATTTATTATAAAAAAAATTATAAAATATAAGGAAAAAAATGGAAAAAACCCCCACTTTTTCTAACTTTGACCCCCAAAATCTGTTACAAATCTACAACCACCAAAAAACACCCATGCTAAATAGTTTCTAAATTTTGTCCTGAGTTTAGAAATACCCAATGTTCACATGTTCTTTGCAAGTTATAGGGCAATAAATACAAGTAGCACTTTGCTATTTCCAAACCACTTTTTTTCAAAATTAGCGCTAGTTACATTGGGACACTGATATCTTTCAGGAATCCCTGAATATCCCTTGACATGTATATATTTTTTTTTAGCAGACATCCCAAAGTATTGATCTAGGCCCATTTTGGTATATTTCATGCCACCCTTTCACCGCCAAATGAGATCAAATAAAAAAAAAAATGTTCACTTTTTCACAATTTTTTTCACAAACTTTAGGTTTCTCACTGAAATTATTTGCCAACAACTTGTGTAATTATGGCATAATAGGTTGTAAACACTTCTCTGGGATCCCCTTTGTTCAGAAATAGCAGACATATATGGCTTTGGCGTTGCTTTTTGGTAATTAGAAGGCCGCTAAATACCGCTGTGCACCACACGTGTATTATGTCAAGCAGTGAAGGGGTTAATTAGGGAGCATGTAGGGAGCTTCTAGGGTTAATTTTAGCTTTAGTGTAGTGTAGTAGACAACCCCAAGTATTGATCTAGGCCCATCTTGGTATATTTCATGCCACCATTTCACCGCCAAATGCAATCAAATGAAAAAAAAAAAAAAAAAAGTTACCTTTTTCACAATTTTAGGTTTCTCACTGAAATTATTTACAAACAGCTTGTGCAATTATGGCACAAATGACTGTAAAAGCTTCTCTGTGATCCCCTTTGTTCAGAAATAGCAGACATATATGGCTTTGGCGTTGCTTTTTGGTAATTAGAAGGCCGCTAAATGCAGCTGCGCACCACACATGTATTATGCCCAGCAGTGAAGGGGTTAATTAGGGAGCTTGCAGGGCTAATTTTAGCTTTAATGTAGAGATCAGCCTCCCACCTGACACCCCCTGATCCCTCCTAAATAGCTCTCTTACCTCCCCCACCCCACAATTGTCCCTGCCATCTTAAGTACTGGCAGAAAGTCTGCCAGTACTAAAATAAAAGGTATTTCCAAAAAAATTAAAAACTTTTTTTAGCATATTTACATATGCTGATGTTTAGGATCCCCCCTTAGCCCCCAACCTCCCGGATCCCCCCTCAAACAGCTCTCTAACCCTCCCCCTCTAACGTATTGGTAGCCATCTTGGGTACTGGCAGCTGTCTTCCAGTACCCAGTTTACAATAAAATATATTTTTTATTATTTTTTTTATAATTTTCCTGTAGTGTAGCTTGCCCCCCACCTCCCTCCCTCCGAGATCCCTTAGATCATTTTTATTTATTTATTTTTTCCCCACTTTCTGTTCAAATTTTTTATGCAGTGTAGCGGTTCCCACCTGCTCCCTACCCATGCGCACGCTCCGTGCACGCGTGCGCTCCCGTGCGCGCGTCCCGGTGATCCCGCCAATGATCCCGCCCCCCTCCACATCACACGGCCCATTGATGGCCGCCCACCCGCCTCCCAGACCTGCTCCCATCCACCAACGATACCGGCCATCGATGTCCGGTGCAGAGAGGGCCACAGAGTGGCTCTCTCTGCATCGGATGGCCAAGGAGAGTTATTGCTGGACCCCTCGATGTCGAGGCATCACTGCAATAACCGGAAAGCGTCTGGAAGCGATCAGGATCGCTTCCAGCCACTTTAAACCCTAATGTCGTACAGGGTACGTCGCTGGTCTTTAAAGACCAGGTTGTGTGCGACGTACCCTGTACAACATGCGTCGTTAAGGGGTTAAGACACTTATAAATTCACTTCTATTTTCAAATGTGCTACATTCTCTTGGTATCCCTTGTTGAAAAAGAATACGCACTTATCCTACACTAGTGGGAGCTAGCTGCTGATTGGTGCCTGCACACTTTTGTCTCTTGTGATTGGCTAACTAGATGTGTTCATCTAGTTGCTAGTAGTGTAATGCTGTTGCTTCAGCAAAGGTAAATAAGATAATGAAGCAAATCTGATAATAGAAATAAACTGGAAAGTTGTTTAAAATTGTTTTCTTATGCGAGTTATCCACACAAATTATTTGCTGCTTTTCAACAGACCAAGCACTTTAGAAAATAACTTCAGTTTGCATTAAAACCCAAATATGGTAAAAAGTAATGATCTCAAATGTAACATATAAGATTTTTTATTACATACAGCAACACATTAAAGGGATAGAAAACCCCAAAATGTTCTCTTTCATGATTTGGATACAACATACAATTTTTAAACAACATTCCAATTACTTCTATTATCAAATTTGCTTAATTCTCTTGTTATCCTTTTCTGAATAAATTGCAGTGCACTACTGGCAGCTAGCTGGACACATCCAGTAAGCCAATCACAAGAGACAAATGTGTGCAAACACCAATCAGCAGCCAGCTCCCACTAGTGTAGAATATGTGCGTATTCTTATTCAACAAGGGATTACAAGAGAACAAAGCACATTTGAAAATAGAAGTGAATTTAAAAGTGTCTTAAAATTACATGCTCTAGCTGAATGATACAAGTTTAATTTTAAAACAGTAGAAAGGGAGACAGCGCACATCCGACTCAAGGTAGTAGTTTATTTGATGAAAGAAGACACACACTAGTAATAGAACTTACTAGATGGTAGATAAAAATAAGCCTAAAATAGTGTGGTATTAAAATTCACAATAGGAATATGGCAGCATCAGTCCAATCGGAAGGAGCCGTCTACGTTCAGAGGATTCAAAAGTTCCCGGCTATTGCTACGAATGCGTGATTAACAGGACACGTCACTGAGCGTCCTTCCAGCTGGTGCTACGGATCCACAGGATGACCAAAAAGCTCAACGCGTTTCGCCAGTGACAGCCTGGCCTTTTGACAATCCTCTAAAAAAATATTGTGTGGCAATAGTTTTATATTACAGTGTAATGGGTAACAGTGAGCAGAAAAAAAACTTGTATTTATTTTTCACTACCACCAATGTCTTCACCGTCTGCAGCACACCAGGCTTTATGGTTAGTTGTGCAGCACATTATCTAATTATTAAGCACTACACTGCAGAACTAAAGGCTGGTGTACTGCAGGGGGCGTAGCAGACATTGGTGCCAGTGAGTGCAAAACATTATGTCATTAATAAGGTGTTTTTCCATAACCATTGTCACCAGTTCCATATACTTTATCTATCTTACCCACACACCTCATCCCCAGCACCTTATATACACACACTTAACAGAGATTCCTACTTACATAGATGGCTAGCCGAGTCAATATAAACATTACCAAAAACTATATTGGGCTAGACTGTAAATGTTTGACTATAGGAGTTGGTTCTTATAAAGTACTTACTAAATTCCAACAGTTATAGTGGCACAAGTGTTGTGGAACCAGCTTTATTGACTCATTTCTCTTGGGTAAGTGTGATTGGGAGTCCATGCTACATTGCATCCATAAGCATTTTTCATGTATCTGCTGAGTGACATAGTGCATGCTCTCAAACCTCTTAGCCAGCACAGATGGGTTGCTCCTATATAGGTCTAAATATAAAGAAGGATATTGCTAGACTCTTAATACTATATGCTAATTAGCTTTCTCCTTTATTAACAGACCTCTAAACATATAATGTGTTAACCGGTGTCAACTAATATAGTAATAGCACCTGTGAAACTATTAGGGTAACTTAGTATAGCACAAACACAAACTAACTACGGTTGTGCACTTAAAGGGACATGGAAATAAAAAAAATGTCTTTCATGATTCAGATAGAGAATACAATTTTAAACAACTTTCTAATTTACTTCTATTATCTAATTTGTTTCATTCTTTTGGTAACATTTGTTGAAGGAGCAGGAATGCACTTCTGGTTTCTAACTGAACACATGGAGCCAATGACAGTCAGTAAATATAGTAAATATATGCAGCCACCAATCAGCAGCTAGAACCTAGGATCTTTGCTGCTCCTGATCTTACCTGGATAAACCTTTCAGCAAAGGATAACAAGAAAAGAAAGCAAATGAAAAAAATAGTGTTTTTCACGTCCCTTTAAGTCAATCCCAATATACTATAGTCAGTCCTGCTAACTGGGAGTCTCTCAGTAATGTAAGATGTCTGCAAGATCTAAGCTGCAACTAAATTAAAACTGTGTTAAACTGCGATATAAACCACAAATAGTTGTTTACTATATTGATCATCTATCTTATATGATACAGAGTGGTTTGAGAAAATATAATAAAACCTAGAACTCTATTTTGCTTCACCTTCAGAATAAAGCAAGAAGGCTCAGCTTTGGACATATAATTACCTCTAGATCTCTAGCAAAGTATAGGAGCTTCAACCCTGGCTAGAGGGCCTGTTACTAAACTGTGGGGATTCTAATGGTTTCATTGCTACACAGCCCCAACACAAGAGGAGGGCTAGCATACATATTGTCCCATCTCAGTCATCGTAATGTACAAATCACAAAGGAGCAAGTGCTAGTAAGTAATTCTTACATGCATACAATAAAATTGTATATAGGGCAATAAGAAACCAATTCATTTGATGCGCTTTTTCATCTGGAAGACCAGGCTAATGAGAAAAGTTGAAGGTATACAATAGGTGACAGTCGTTTTAGACGTTAGATCCCAATATCAACAGTGAACTCAAGGATTCAGACCACATTGACAGTTCCATGTAGTAGAGAGGCATCTTAGTGAATCTTAGTGGGTTAATATCTATGTGATTATGTTTTATTGTTTTATTGCTATAGCACTTTTACTTTACATCCCATTAAAGTATAAGTGCATTCAACTTTGTCATTCACCCTTGTCATTCCATAGAAATCCGCTAAAATCCCACTTAATCTCTCACGCTGAATCTGATACTCTATTTAGGGAATATATCTGGTAATTATCTGTGTGATATGTCTCATAGTTTGGTCACTATGATACTTAACTGTACATCCCATCAAAGTCTATGGGCATTCTATTTTGTCATTCACCCTTGTCATTCCACAGAAAATAGCTATAATCCCATATATACTCACTTAGAATATGCTATTGTACTTGGGGAACATACCTAGTAAATATTTATTTGATATGTTTCATAGTTTTGTTGTTATAGCACTTTTAACTTTACATCCCATTAAAGTCTATGGGCATTTCATTTTGTAATTCACCCTTGTCATTTCATAGAAAGCAGCTATAATCTCACTTTCAGAATATGCTACTGTACCTGGGGAACATATCTGGTAAATATCTATTAGATTTGTCTCATAGTTTTGTTGCTATATCACTTTTAACTTTACATCCCATTAAACTCTATGGCATGACATCAACGGCAATAGGGGGAGGTAAGTGTAGCAATCTGGTCTGATTACGGGCCTGCCAACGGCACTTACTCAGATAGACATGTTGCGACTTGTTCTCCCCAGCCTTTGACCTTTATCAAAAGCCATAATTTAGACCCCACAAAGCCTGCAAGAGGGTGGGTTATTACATAGAAGGGGATCTGTCTAGTGTGCTGCAGGGGAATTTTCAGTGGTGCAAAAAAAGAAGCCATCTTGACTCATTTTACCCAGACCTAGCAGTGACGATCATCAACTTAATCCCCACAGCAGACACACTACAATTAACTTCTTGGGTGCTAACCGTTATTTGCAAACCTAGTATATTTTATTTATATACAGTACCCACGTTCATGAGGGGATATTAAGCCTTTCCCTGCCGCATAGGATACTTGCATAAAAGTACAAAAAAGAGAGAGAGAAGTTTGACAGTACCCAGCACTCACAAAACACTATATAGTAACAGTATGCATTGAAAACCGGATTGTGTCCAGAACTGGTTATTAAAACGTAACTTTTACTAATGATAGAATAAAATAAAAAAGGTTGGTAAATAGTACCAAATGTATAACATAAATATGTGAGACATACATTTAAAACTTAGATTAAGAAACAGATCAGGACTGTGTGTGTGAGACTTCAAAAACAGAATTACTTCCCTGGGTAATAGTTCAAATACACCGTAACCCTCAGGGCTCAGAGAATACACGGATTGCTCTAAAGCTAATCTAAAAAGGGGATTGACCCCAACAACATTACCTAATCTGAGCAATACTGGTATCTAGAGCAGGAGAGGAAATGGTTTATAAATGACTGATTAAGGGAGGCAATTGCCACATCAATATGAGCTTAGAAAGGTCCCAGGTAAACACAAATTAGCAAGTCTCATGCACACAGACAAGGCCTGATGTAAATTTCGCCGCTAGCACGGCTTTCTCAGAGGCTAAAAGGCCCAAGTATAACTTTCAAGACACACTGGTTATTTGGACCTTTTGAAGGCTTAGGAAACACAATGATAATGAAGCTGCTTATGGCCGACTAATTAATAAACTTTATGCAGCACCTTGAATAATATCTGGCATTTGTTTTCTCATGCCCAGTACAAACTACTATGTATTCAATCTCACAATTATCCTCTTCAGAGGATAACCTCCAGCTACCAAAATTAGTAGTCTGAACCCTGGAGAATATATCTATACATGAGGGAGACGCTAATATAAGAGATTGAGTGGCAGATGATAATATGTGGAGATTGCCTCTTCTCAATTTTTCCAGTGAACCAAAAGCGAGCTACATACACATACAGTATATACATCAACCCTGGTGAGACTTAAAGAGATACACACCTAGGCAGAGGTGAGTGTTAAGATGTGAGGAGACTAACCATAGTCAAAAGAATCCTCTCTTCAGCAAGGGTGGAGTAGAGAGGGGTCACCTTTATTGTTCCTATAGCTATATTTTCACTTCTTAGACTACTTCAACTCCATCATATAACTGATTGGCTGTTCCATTCAGCAATGTCGTCTAGAAGACCAGTGAAAGGGGATAAAACACCCAAAGTACCTAATATGAATGCTTTCTTTAGATCGTCTCAAACTCCAAAAACACCAAATTCTGCAGCTACAGGTTCCGATGATCCGGAAGAGAATGACACTGATCCCATACAAATGGAAAAAGACCTTACTCCAGCAACAAGAGCTGATCTGAGGAATCTGGTTTCCAAAAAGGATATATCTGCAAACTTTGAGAAGTTGTGGAATAAAACAGATAATATGCACACTTCTGTAACCAACAGTCTCTCTGAAATCAAATCTGAGATAGCTGATCTAGGAGGAAGAATAGACAGATTCTATAGTTGAGGATCTCAATGAAGTGTCTCAATCAGTTGTGTCTCAACACCAATTAATTAATGAGATGCAGGATAAGTTAGAGGATCTAGAGAATAGGAGCAGGAGAAACAATATTAGACTAAAATGTGTACCTGAATCTATCTCCAATTTATTATTATAAATACCTGATAATAATAATGATACCACGTTAGGACATTGAATATGTTGTCTGCCACTCAAAACATTTATATGCAAGTGCTGTTTTAACAACACTTTCATATAAGTTCAATATTGTTATAAAATGTTTATACTAGTACCCAACAGTTGGGTTCTTCATTTTTTTCATGTGATATGTGTACAACTAGTATAGTTATGTTTATTTTGTTATGTGTTTAAGGATGCCGGGACTCTGGGAGGCCCATCCTTGGAACTCAGGTACTTTACTACTTATAAGGCTACTCACTGCATAAATAGAGGTATAGTTTACTTACAATCAGCAACATGTGATATGTTCATTTTGACAAAAAAAATGACACACACCTTACACATTGTTTCCCATAATGTTCAAAGTCTGAACTCGGATATTAAACGCCGAACTGCCTTGAATCAATACAATGCTCTGGGAGCAAATATACGGCTAGATTACGAGTTTGGCGTTAGCCTTAAAAAGCAGCGTTGAGAGGTCCCAACGCTGCTTTTTAACGCCCGCTGGTATTACGAGTCTTGCAGGTACAGGTGTACCGCTCACTTTTTTTCACAACGCGAAAATACCGCAAATCCACTTACGTCAATTGCATATCCTATCTTTTCAATGGGATTTTCCTAATGCCGGTATCACGAGTCTTCCTAAAAGTGAGCGGTAGACCCTCTCCTGTCAAGACTCCAACCGCATTTTAAAGTCAGTAGTTAAAGGGACAGTCAAGTACAAAAAAAACTTTCATGATTTAAATAGGGCATGCAATTTTAAACAACTTCCCAATTTACTTTTATCACCAATTTTGCTTTGTTCTCTTGGTATTCTTAGTTGAAAGGTAAAACTAGGAGGTTCATATGCTAATTTCTTAGACCTTGAAGACTGCCTCTAATCTGAATACATTTTGACCACTAGAGGGCATTAGTTCACATGTTTCATATAGATAACATTGAGCTCATGCACGTAAAGTGACCTAGGACTGAGCACTGATTGGCTAAACTGTATGTCTGTCAAAAGAACTGAAATAAGGGGCAGTCAGCAGAAGCTTAGATACAAGATAATTACAGAGGTAAAAAGTATATTAATATAACTGTGTTGGTTGTGCAAAACTGGGGAATGGGTAATAAAGGTATTATCTTTCTTTTTAAACAACAAAAATTCTGGTGTTGACTGTCCCTTTAAGAGTTTTACACTACAAAACTGTAGCATAAAACTCTTAACTAAAGTGCTAAAAAGTACACTAACACCCATAAACTACCTATTAATCCCTAAACCGAGGCCCCCGCACATCGCAAACACTATAATAAAAATTTTAACCCCTAATCTGCCGAACCGGACATCGCCGCCACTTTAATAAATGTATTAACCCCTAAACCGCCACACTCCCGCCTTGCAAACACTAGTTAAATATTATTAACCCCTAATCTGCCGTCACTAACATCGCCGACACCTACCTACATTTATTAACCCCTAATCTGCCGCCCCCAACGTCGCCGCCACTATATTAAATGTATAAACCCCTAAACCTAAGTCTAACCCTAACACCCCCCCTAACTTAAATATGATTTAAATAAATCTAAATAAAATAACTACAATTAAATAAATTATTCCTATTTAAAAATAAATACTTACCTATAAAATAAACCCTAAAATAGCTACAATATAACTAATAATTACATTGTAGCTACCTTAGGGTTTATTTTTATTTTACAGGCAACTTTGTATTTATTTTAACTAGGTTATTAAATATTAACTATTTAATAGCTACCTAGCTAAAATAAATACAAATTTACCTGTAAAATAAAACCTAACCTAAATTACAATTGCACCTAACACTACACTATAATTAAATAAATGAACTAAATTAAATTAATTACAATTAAATAAAAAAACTAAAGTACAAAAAACCCCAAAAAACACTAAATTACAGAAAATAATAAAATAATTACAAGTTTTTAAACTAATTACACCTAATCTAATCCCACTAATAAAATAAAAAAGCCCCCCAAAATAAAAAAAATCCCTACCCTATACTAAATTACAAATGGCCCTTAAAAGAGCTTTTTGCGGGGAACTGCCCCAAAGTAATCAGCTCTTTTACCTGTAAAAAAAGTAGAATACCCCACCAACATTAAAACCCACCACCCACACAACCAACCCTAACCCACCCCATCCCTACCCAACCTAACACTAACCCCTTGAAGATCACCCTACCTTGAGACGTCTTCACCCACCCGGGCCGAAGTCCTCAACGAAGCCGGGCGAAGTGGTCCTCCAAACGGGCAGAAGTCTTCATCCAAGCCAGGAAGAAGAGGTCCTCCAGACGGGCAGAAGTCTTCATCCAGTCGGCATCTTCTATCTTCATCCAGATGACATCTTCTATCTTCATCCATCCGGCGCGGAGCGGCTCCATCTTCAAGACATCCGACGCGGAGCATCCTCTTCCATCGACGGCGACTGGAACAATGACGGGTCCTTTAAATGACGTCATCCAAGATGGTGTCCCTTGAATTCCAATTGGCTGATAGAATTCTATCAGCCAATCGGAATTAAGGTAGAAAAAATCCTAATGGCTGATGCAATCAGCCAATAGGATTGAAGTTCAATCCTATTGGCTGATTGGAACAGCCAATAGGATTGAGCTCGCATTCTATTGGCTGATTGGAACAGCCAATAGAATGCGAGCTCAATCCTACTGGCTGATTGCATCAGCCAATAGGATTTTTTCTACCTTAATTCCGATTGGCTGATAGAATTCTATCAGCCAATCGGAATTCAAGGGACGCCATCTTCGATGACGTCATTTAAAGGACCCGTCATTGTTCCAATCGCCGTCGATGGAAGAGGATGCTCCGCGGCAGATGTCTTGAAGATGGAATCGCTCCGTGCAGGATGGATGAAGATAGAAGATGCCGTCTGGATGAAGACTTCTGCCCGTCTGGAGGACCTCTTCTTCCCGGCTTGGATGAAGACTTCTGCCTGTCTGGAGGACCACTTTGCCCCCGGCTTCGTTGAGGACTCCAGCCCGGTTGGGTGAAGACTTCTCAAGGTAGGGTGATCTTCAAGGGGTTAGTGTTAGGTTTTTTTAAGGGGGGATTGGGTGGGTTTTAGAGTAGGGTTGGGTTTGTGGGTGGTGGGTTTTAATGTTGCGGGGTGTTGTACTTTTTTTTACAGGTAAAAGAGCTGATTACTTTGGGGCAATGCCCTTTTAAGGGCTATTTGTAATTTAGTATAGGGTAGGGCTTTTTATTTTGGGGGGCTTTTTTATTTTATTAGTGGGATTAGATTAGGTGTAATTAGTTTAAAAACTTGTAATTATTTTATTATTTTCTGTAATTTAGTGTGTTTTTTTGTACTTTAGTTTTTTTTATTTAATTGTAATTAATTTAATTTAGTTCATTTATTTAATTAATTATTGTGTAGTGTTAGGTGTAATTGTAATTTAGGTAAGGTTTTAGTTTACAGGTAAATTTGTATTTATTTTAGCTAGGTAGCTATTAAATAGTTAATAACTATTTAATAACTATTCTACCTAGTTAAAATAAATACAAAGTTGCCTGTAAAATAAAAATAAATCCTAAAATAGATACAATGTAATTATTAGTAATATTGTAGCTATCTTAGGGTTTATTTTATAGGTATTTAGTTTTAAATAGGAATAATTTAGTTAATTGTAGTTATTTTATTTAGATGTATTTAAATAATATTTAAGTTAGGGGGGTTAGGGTTAGACTTAGGTTTAGGGGTTAATAACTTTATTATAGTGGCGGCAACGTTGGGGGCGGCAGATTAGGGGGTTAATAAATGTAGGTAGGTGGCGGGGACATTGGGGGTGGCAGATTAGGGGTTAATAATATAATGCAGGCGTCGGCGATGTCGGGGGCGGCAGATTAGGGGTTAATAAGTGTAAGATTAGGGATATTTAGACTCTGGGTTTATGTTAGGGTGTTAGGTGTAGACATAAATTTACTTTCGCCATAGGAATCAATGGGGCTGCGCTAGGAGCTGAACACTGCTTTTTTGCAGATGTTAGTTTTTTTTTTCCAGCCGGCTCTGCCCCATTGATTTCTATGGGGAAATCGTGCACGAGCACATTTAGCCAGCTCACCGCTACCGTAAGCAGCGCTGGTATTACAGCGAGATGTGGAGCTAAATTTTGCTCTCCGCTCACTTTTCTGCGGCTAACGTCGGGTTTCAGAAAACTCGTAATACCAGCGTTGTTTGTAGATGAGCGGTGAGCATAAACTGCTCGTTAGCACCGCACGGCTTTACCGACAAAACTCGTAATCTACCCGATATTGTTCTTGCAAGAAACCCACTTTATTAAGGCACAAATTACCCGCTATTGGGCTAGACCCTATACCAACCATTATCATGCTACAGCCGATACTAAAAAAAAGAGGAGTTTCTATTCTCATTCACTCCTCAATAAATTTTATTCACAAATTCACTATAGCGGACAGGGAGGGTAGATACCTAATTCTGAAATTCCAACTTATTAATATGGAGGTAAAGACCAAAGATGTAATCGCATGATCAAACCTATTAAGGATTCCCTTTCTTCTTACACTCAGCCATCAAACCCACAAAAGTGACTCCGGATTTCATATAGAAAAAACGACTTTCTTATAACAAAATAAAATGAAGTCCGTAGTCACTTTTGTGGGTTTGATGGCTGAGAGTAATGCTGGGTGGAGCCGGTTAGGTCCGTGAATCTCCATGGTATTTAACGGCTGACGGTGGGGCTGGGGGAAGCTGGGCTAGCATGGAGGCTAATGTAATAATTTATGTTCCAAAACATTGGACTTCTTATTTTGATAGAAGTTAGAACAATCACCTTCAGCCAGCAGTGAATCTTCAGCGCTGAGAGCGCTCTGGTGCGCCACACCCACCAATGTCTACATCACAATGCTGATGGGAGCCGGCTAGTTTCATGAATCTCTGGTGTTTGACGGCTGACGGTGGGGCTGGGGGAAGCTGGGCTAGTATGGAGGCTAATGTGATAATTTATGTTCCAAAACCTTGTGCTTCTTATTTTGATAGAAGTTAGAACAATCACCTTCAGCCAGCCTGGCTATGAATATTAAAATGTAATGGGCAGAAACGTGTCCCTATTGGATGGGGCACGGAAATAATTTTACATAAACCCTGCCTATTTTTATGGGAGGTTGTTAATTCTCAATTTACACAAATTAAAAAAGTTAAATCAAACATATTTAGAAACTTTGTTTCAGTAAAACAGTAGGTTTTATTTTATAACATATAATTATATAATTATAATAATGACTTATTTTCTTAATATTTTACAAAGACTTCTTACCCTTTAAGAGAAGGAGTGGGTTCCCAGAAGGATCTCTATTTGTTTGTTTCAGTTGTTATTGTATCACCTGGTTTCCCCCTCCCCCTTTTTGCTAGTTTATTGTATCAATAACAGTCATTCTTTTTCAGATATATCTCTATAGTCTTTAAACAATTACTGTAACTGTTTTCCAGACAAACACATACAGACACTTCTGGATCCAACAATATTTTATACAAAAACATCTGTGTACTTTCAGAACCAACTCTTTTTTTACACAAAAACAGCTGGATCCTACCAGATCCATGTCTAATTTAGACAGATATACACAAATGTAAGTGTTTTCAACACAAACGCATTCAGACACTTATGAATCTAACAATATTTTACACAAAAACATCTAGGTCCTTTCAGAAACAACACATTTTGTTTGTGTGTAAATATAGCACTAGATTCAGCATAGAGTTAGTTCTGGTAGGATCCTGATGTTTTTGTGTACAATAGTTTGGATCCAGGAGTGTCTGGATGTGTTTGTGTTGAAAAGACTTGGGTTTGTATGTACCTGTCTAAATTAGACTCGGATCCGGCAGGATCCACCTGTTAGATGTAAAATAGAGTTGATTCTGGTAAGATCCTGGTCTTTTGGTGAACAATAGCATTGGATCCAGCAATGTCTAGATGAGTTTGTATAGAAAACTTTTGGATTTTGTATGTGTCAGTATAAATTAGATATGGATCAAGCAGGGTCTGTCTATTTTTCTGTAAAAAAAGGGTTGGTTCTGAGAGGATAAGATGTTTTTGTCTAAAATAGCAATAGTTCAGGCAGTGCCTGGATGTTTTTGTGTGGAAAGCACTTACATTTATTTGTGTCTGTCTAAATTAGACATGGATCAAGCTGTTGCGGATATTTTTCTGTAATAAAAATGTCAGTTCTAGTAGGATCTATATGTTTGTTTGTTTTTTTAAATTGCATTAGATCCAGTAGAGTCTAGATATGTTTGTGTGGAAAACATTTGGATATGTGTGTGTCTGTGTAAGTTATCCATGGATCCGGTAGGATCCAACTGTTTAGCTGTTAAAAAGAGATGGTGCTAGTAGAATCCAAAAATGTCAAAAATAGTGATGGATCCACCAGTGTATAGTTGTGTTTGCATGGAAAACACTAAATTAGAGATGGATCCAGCAGAATGCGCCTTTTTTCATTAAATAGAGACGGTTCTGGAAGTTACCAGATGTGTTTGTATAAAATAGCATTAGATTCAGCAGTGTCTGGATGTGTTTGTTTGGAAAATACCTGAATTTGTGTGTGCGTCTGTCTTAATAGGACATGGATCCAACTGTTTTTCCGTAAAAAAAAGGCTTGTTCTGATAGGATCCAGATGTTTTTGTGCAAAATATTGTTGGATTCGGAAGTGTCTGGAAGTGTTTGTGTGGAAAACACATCAATTTGTGTGTATCTGTCTAAATTAGACATGGATCAAACAGGATCCGGCTTTTTTTCTGTAAAAAAGGATTGGTTCTGAAAGGACCTAGATGTTTTTGTGTAAAACATTGATGGATCCAGAAGTGTCTGGATGTGTTTGTGTGGGAAACATTTACTTTTGTAGGTATCTGTCTAAATTAGACATGTATCCGTCAGGATCCGGCTTTTTTCCTATAAAAAAGTGTTGGTTGGGAAAGTGCCAAGATGTTTTTGTGTAAATAATTGGTGGATCCAGAAGTGTCTGGATGTGTTTGTGTGGAAAACAGTTAAATTTGTGTGTATCTGTCTAAATTAGATATGGATATGGATCCGGCAGAATCTGGCTTTTTTCTGTAAAAAAGTGTTGGTTCTGAAAGGACCCAGATGTTTTTGTGTAAATAATTGGTGGATCCAGAAGTGTCTGGTTGTGTTTGTGTGGAAAACACTTACATTTGTGTGTATTTATCTAAATTAGACATGGATCCGGTAGGATTTGGCTGTTTTTGTGTAAAAAAAAAAGTGTTGGTTCTGAAAGGATCCAGATGCTTTTGTGTAAAATATTGGTAGATCCAGAAGTGCCTGGATGTGTTTGTGTGGAAAACAGTTAAATTTGTGTATATCTGTCTAAATTAGGCATGGATCCGGCTGTTACGCACAACCCCATTAAAGTATATGGGCATTGCATTTTGACATTCATTCTTGTCATTCCTTTTAGTACATCCACTATCTGTCTCATAAACACAACCCTTTATAAACACAGAACGGTGCCATCTATCACACACATCACCTCTCCCCAGCACTTTATACTGTACACAGACAAATAACACTATAGAGAGGTACCATCTATCTTACACTCACACCACCTCTCCCCACACATTATATACAGACATATAACACTATACAGGGGTACCATCTATCTCACACTCACATCACCTCTCCCCAGCACCTTATACAGACATATAACACTATACAGAGATAAAGCTATCTCCCTCACACACACAGCACCTTATAAACAGGCATATAACACTATAGAAAGGTGCCATCTATCTCACACTCACATCCCCTCTCCCCAGAACCTTATACACAAAAATATAACACTGTAGAGAGGTACCATCTATCTCACACTCACATCCCCAGCACCTTATATATTGACAAATAACACTATAGAGATGTACCATCTATCTCACACTCACACCACCTCTCCCCACACATTATATACAGACATATAACACTATACAGGGGTACCATCTATCTCACACTCACATCACCTCTCCCCAGCACCTTATACAGACTGACATATAACACTATACAGAGATAAAGCTATCTCCCTCACACACACAGCACCTTATAAACAGGCATATAACACTATAGAAAGGTGCCATCTATCTCACACTCACATCCCCTCTCCCCAGAACCTTATACACAAACATATAACACTGTAGAGAGGTACCATCTATCTTACACTCACATCCCCAGCACCTTATATATTGACAAATAACACTATAGAGATGTACCATCTATCTCACACTCACACCACATCTCCCCAAACCGTATACAGGCATATAACACTATAAAGAGGTACAATCTATCTCTCTCTTTTACACACAGCACTTTATAAACAGACATATAACACAGTAGAGAGGTACCATTAGTACAAACACACAGCACCTTATACACATAAAACACTACAGAGCTGCACACACAGTCACAGTGAATTACACACATGACACAGTTACACTCTGTGAATTACACATATCACATTATGTACTTACCGCACTATAAACACACCAGGCAACTTAGGCAAGAAGCCCGCCCCGTACAAACTCAAAGAAAGCTGAATATCTCCACCTACCCACTCCCTCCCCTTGCCTGTACCATGTGACATATTTAGGTCCTTTAGTGTTGTGGGATCTAGCCACTACCAGATAACTGTGTGCTGTACGTAGACCTTTGTTAGTGGCTGTGTGTGACACAGGAGGAAGCGGCGTCACAGGTAAGGGCAGCAGCTTATTGTCTGAGGGGGCTGTGTGTTAGGGAGGGAAAAGGGGTTAGAGAGTGAAGAGGGAGCTATTTGTGAGGGAAAGGGGTTAGAGGGTGAGGAGGGAGCTGTTTGTAGGGAAAGGGGTTAGAGGGTGAGGAGGGAGCTGTTTGTAGGGAAAGGGGTTAGAGGGTGAGGAGGGAGCTGTTTGTGAGGGAAAGGGGTTAGAGGGCGAGGAGGGTGCTGTGTGTGAGGTATAAGGGGTTTAGAGTATGAGGACTAGGAGGGGGCTGTGTGTGAGGTGGTCTAAGAGGGTGAGGATGCAGATGTGGGGGGGGGGTAGAGGGTGAGGATTAGGAAGGGACTGTGTGTAAGAAGGATGGGGTGAGGATACAGATGTGTGTGAGGGGGAGGAGGGACTGTGTCTGTGTGAGGTAGAGGGGGGTAGAGGGTGAGGACTAGGAGGGTGTGTGTGAGCGGGAGGGGGTCTGAAGGGGTGAGGATGCAGATGTGTGTAAGGGGGAGGAGGGGACTATGTGTGAGAAAGAGGGGTTAATTGATGCAGGGCTGTGTGGTACAGGGTGAGGTAGAGACCGTGTTTTAGGTAGAGGGGGGTTATTTATGAAGGGGCTGTGTGTAAGGGAGAGGGGTTAGAGGGTGAGGACTAGGAGGGGGCTGCATGTAAGGGGGAGGAGGCTGAGGATGCAGTTGTGTGTAAGGGGAAGAAGGGTGAGATGGGGGCTGTGTGTGAGGGAGAGGGTTTAATGGATGAGGAGGGGACTGTGTGTGAGAAAGAGGGGGACTGAGGGGTTGAGTGTGAGTGGGTTGGAGGGTGAGGAGGGGGCTGTATGAGGGAGTGGGGTTAATTGATGAGGAAGGGGCTGTGTGTGAGGGTGAGTGGGTTAGAGGTTGAGGAGGGGGCTTTGTGTAAGGGAGAGGGGGATTAGAAGGTTTGGAGGGGGCTGTGTGTTAGAGGGTGAGAACTAGGAGGGGGCTATGTGTGAGATAGAGGGGGTCTAAAGGGGTGAATATGTGTGTGTGAGGGAGAAAAGGGTTAAAGGGTGAGAAGGGGGCTGTGTGTGAGGAAGGGGGTGTTAATGGATATAGAGGGGGCTGTGTGAAGAAGAATGAGGTTAGAAGTTAAAGGGATACTAAACCCAATTTTTTCTTTCAGGATTCAGAAAGAGTATGCAAATTTTTTTTTTTATTTTTTTTTTTTATTGAGGTAAACATGAGGCATACAAGTGAAAAATCACTACAAGTTTCAAATACATTACAATGTCAAAAGATTGTGGCAGATACAAGAAATAAACATTAGGAAACAATGTTATCATGCAGTAGGAAAATAGTTTGCCATATTAAATGTGAACCTTCCTAGGTACCCAGAAGGCCACTCTTGGACCTTATAACAAAATGAAACTAATAATGAAGGTTATACTGGACTAAAGGAGACCTCTTTTAGGCCTCAAGACAAACCTAATTTTTTTGTTTTGTTATTTGTATATAATATATATATATATATGACGGATTAAACAGCACTACATATGAATAACTGTAAAAGCTTATATGATATAGGTAACTACAGTGTAAATTCTGAGGAGGATCACTATACTATCTAGTTGAACTAGACCTGGGATAAATACTTTGTTTTGAAACTACATATAGTTACAACTCAATGATTTTCAAATGTTTAAGTTGTTAATACTATATGAGCACACAAATCTAGTAGTAATAAGAAAAGGCAAGAAGTGCAATACACCATCAAGTTATAAAGAGGTCAACAGCCATCGAGACTAAAGAAAATTATAGTATCAGCACCATAACAGTAAACATATAGTATATAACATGGGGTACCTCATTGCAGTTGTATTAGTATATACAGTTACACGTAATGATAGATAACATAATGCATATCTACTGCATGATCAGCTATTCAATATGGTGAATTTGTGCTTTCTACCAGTAAGCAAGGATTAACACTCCAGCCACTCTCACTTTCAGGGTTATAAGATTAAACTGATTTATTTGATGTATAGAAGTCTCTCAACTGTATATCAAGTACAAAAACAAGAAGTAGAAAGTGTGTGTGTGTATGTGTATATATACATACTGTGATCCAGACAATTTGTATGTGTAGGAATTACATTTACCCCAGTGGTATTTTGGTAAATCCAAGGGTGTAGAAGTCTATACAAATAGAGACAAACTTACTTATGAGATCTGTAAGGATAGAAATAAGTATTTACAAAGTGCTATATGTATACATATCAAGCCAGTGATTGTCAGTCATTCCCGTGCTCATTGTGAGATACATAAAGTTCAGTCCAAGCATACCATAAAAAGTATTGGGAAGCGCTTGTTATTAAAGCAGACCGGACAATAGACACTACTGTAACACCTAGTTAGATTAATAAAAAATAGTGGTGCAGGGAGTTTATGACTACCACATAAGAGTCATCAACTGAGGCTGTGAAATACATGGATTGACAGTAAGTATTAAAGTCCCCCGGCATCAGGTTTGGTTGCCTTCATTTAAAGGGACACTGTACCCAAAATATTTCTTTCGTGATTCAGATTGAGCATGAAATTTTAAGCAACTTTCTAATGTACTCCTATTATCAAATTTTCTTCATTCTCTTGGTATCTTTATTTGAAATGCAAGAATGTAAGTTTAGATGCCGGACCATTTTTGGTGAACAACCTGGGTTGTCCTTGCTGATTGGTGGATAAATTCATCCACCAATAAAAAAGTGCTGTCCAGAGTACTGAAACCAAAAAAAAAGCTTAGATGCCTTCTTTTTCAAATAATGATAGCAAGAGAACGAAGAAAAATTGATAATAGGAGTAAATTAGAAAGTTGCTTAAAATTGCATGCTCTTTCTGAATTACAAAAGAAAAATTTGGGGTACAGTTTCCCTCTAAGGAAAGTCCGACTGTGAACAGATAGCATTGCGCTCAAGGAGTGAAACTATAGACAGCCAGATTAGGGAAAAGGTAGTAGAGGGTTAAGATTTATGGCAACAAGGATTATTCCCAGACTGTTTATATTGTAACTAAGGACTCAGCTGACTCCCACTTTAAATTTTCTGACAGCATGCCCATGCTCTGCTCGTGCAAGCAGATGGAACTGAGCCCTGACGGATAGATCTCCAAGGAGTCTGTGACTTCCTAATTTAAGATAAGAGGATAGCCGATCTGATGTATCTCTGCAAGTGTCAGGAACGGCAGATTCATGCAGGATTAGCTTGCTATTGGGAGATGCCGTATTGAGGGTATAGCAGCCTCTGGACGCATTCTCTTGCTCAGAAAGGGCAACTCCATTGAGTAGTGGAAGTTATGAGGATTGGTCTTTCCCACAAGCATTTCTCGGAGGTAGCAGGGAAACCTCTTTGTCAAAGTGGGTAGAAACAAGGGAGTCAGGATTCTCCTTCCTGCCTAGACCAGCTCATAGTCTGTGGACGTACCCTACATCTGCGATTGCTGTTTTTTTATGGAGCTCCTGGGTTGGGGGGGACAGACTCGCTGCAGACAACTGTTTCACCGCCATCTTGCACTCATTTTGAGTAGACTGGAATGCCTTCTCTATCTCGTTGATAAGCTGAATTCTGTGCTCCTCTAGAATAGCTTTTAACTCTGCTATAACAATGTATGTGTTCTTCATCTTTTCAATAGGATAGTATATCCAATGCAGCGTAAAAGCTGCTTTTACCCCGATTATGGTTGCGGGGGGGGGGGTGTTGAGACCTTTTTCTCGTAAAGGCTGCCGTAGGCCTCAACTCTCCGGATCAGTCGGTCAGTGTAGATATCAGCTCAATCTTGTATCCGATAACACAGTGGAGCTTACAAGCCTCAAAAGTCCCCAAACAGTAAATAGATGGCTTCATAAAAAGCTGATAAGTGGCAAGTTTTAAGCATATCACACGGAGCAACCAATTTTGCATCCATTCAAGGTGCCGCCCAGAGACACACCCCAGAGCATGCAATTTTAAACAACTTTCTAATTTACTCCTATTATCAATTTTCTTTTTTTTTTTTTTTTAAATATTATTTTTTATTGAGTTTTCATATTATAAACATAAATTATACAAAGGAACAAGTGCAAAAGAACACAGAGATAAACATTTCTCGTACATTGACAGAAAACCATATTCTTCTTTAGAATTGTATTTGTCTTTCATATATCTGACTAAACCATATAAACTCGCCTAACACACTATGACTCAAGACAGGACATCTGCCATATCTGAACACATATTAGGTCGTTTCTATTGACTAACTCCCCTAACCGATTCCTGTAGTTTCCTTTGTTCAGATAGGATCTTTAAATACACATATAAAAAGGGAAAAAAAAAAAAAAAAAAGAATCACTCCACACTGTCCCCCTCTCCCCACTAGGACTCCAGAGTCAACACCCCATGCACTGGGGAAATTACCGGCCAATATTTGCAATTGTACGTAAACAGTATCCCTAAGTGGTTTAACCAACGTAATTTGTGTCTCTAATGGGAATGATAAGATAAATATTTTCCATTGCTTGAAAAACTCAGCTAGTCGTCTATCTGTCGGATTTTGTAAGTTCATCTGATCTTGCGTGAATTGCATGGTCAGAGCATTCTTAAGCTCTTTCAAGTTCGGCATAATTTTAGCTTTCCAAGCTTTCAATAACATAATACGTCCCAGCAATATGATAAAATTAATTAATTTGACATTCTTAAGAGTTACTTGAGATTGCACCAAAAAAAATACATCTATCGCTTGTATATGATAATCTAATTTAAGAGTTGATCGCATCCAATATGCTACTTTCAGCCAAAATTGGCTGATTTTAGGGCAGGCCCAAAAACAATGCATAAGATCTGCTTTGACAGCAGAACATTTGGGACATAGACTCAATGCCTTGTACCAACTAGACAGCCTGGCAGGGGTCAAATAAGACATAAGAGATATCTTGACCTGCGATTCTCTCCATGATGTCAAAACCCAGCTTTTATCCATGATTTTAAATGTATTTATTATAATTTGACCATTTACCTCAGGAAAAAAAAAAATCCACTTTGCTACGATGTATTCCCTTTGCTCAATAGAAGGTCTTTGGTTAAGGTGCACATAAAACGGAGCTATCGAATATAGGCCCCTTTGAAAGTTATTAATTTGTAGTTGAAACAAAAGAGTCCACTCCCTTCCATACTTTTGCTTAAGCTCAAGTATGAAATGCCTTAACTGCAAATATGCATAAAACTCTTTGTTCGAAAGATCAAATTGGTGTCTTAATTCGGCAAAAGATAGTAATGATGAATCTGGTTTTACCATTTGCGCAACAAATATCAGTCCTTTTGAGAACCATAATCTGAAGACTTCTGTTGACAATCCCGGGACGAAATTTGGATTCCCTATAATAGGTAAATATTTAGATACAAACGGTGAACAACCTAAGAGCACACAGAATTTTTGCCACGCGAAGATAATGTTTCTAAATGTTATGAGCGCAAAAAGCGAAGAAGGAAGAGCAGTCATTGGACAATGTAGAATAGCATCCAAACGAAACGGCTTCACTAAAGCAGTTTCCCAAGGAACTGCTGAGACCTGGTCTTGTTCGGTTAACCAGTCAACTGCAACCTTGACCCGAGCTGCTAAACTATAATATTGTATATTCGGAAGGGACAAACCGACCGCATCTTTATTACACATGAGCCGCGTAGCCGAAATACGAGTTCTAGCACCTTTCCAAAGTAAATTTGAGCATGCCTTGTTATATTTATTTATATCCGTCTTCTTAATAGGGATCGGAATATTTTGCATAAGATAAAGTACTTTAGGAAACAAGATGGTTTTTATAAGGGTAACTCTCGCTGATAGGGAAATGGGCAGATTTTTCCAACCTTCCATCCTTTCCCTACATTCCCGGAAATACTTACTAAAATTAAGTTTGTACCACTCCTCCGGGTTTACGCTTAATTTAATGCCAAGGTACGTAATTTGAGACGTTTCGGAAAACGGGTGTTTGATGTTTTGCTTTTCCTTATAGATCCATAACAGCTCAGATTTAGCGAGATTAATTTTATATCCCGAAATTGAACCGAAAAGTTCAGTTGATTCTAATAACAGGGAAAGACTTTGAGCAATGTTGCTCAGACACAAAATTATGTCATCTGCATACATTAATAATACAAGTTTCTGATCTCTAATACGAATCCTGTCTAATTGTTGACGAAGCAGAATCGCAAATGGCTCTAAAGATATGTTAAACAACAACAGCGATAGAGGGCAACCCTGCCGGGTGCCCCGCTGTAATAATAGACGCTGAGAAATCTCACAGTTGATTAATAAGGATGAGATTGGAGAGCTATATATTACTTGCGTAAACTCTAGTATATGACCAGACAAACCAAATTGTTCTAATGAGAAAAATAGATGTTTCCAAGAGATGCGGTCGAACGCCTTCTCCGCGTCGACCGTTAATAACGCTAGATCCGGTGTATCTTTCTGTCTTGACAATCTGAATTTGTTCCAAAAAAAATCAAGTAATGTCATAACCTTACGGATATTTTTTGTGGGGTTTCTCCCTGTCATGAAACCAGACTGGTTTTCATGAATTATTATACCTAAGTGGGGTTTTAATCTTTCAGCTAAAATTGAGGTCAAGAGTTTATAGTCCGTGTTTAGAACAGATATAGGCCTATAAGATGCTGGAATCTCTAAGTCTTTATTCTTTTTTGGGATTAGCGAAATTACCGTGGCCGCAAAATATGGTGAGAATTTGTTATTTCCAATGAAATAATAGTTAAATAGTTTTGTAAGGGTTGAAGCAACTTGCGTCTGAAGTATCCTATAAAATTCAGTAGGGAGACAGTCCGGACCTGCTGCCTTATTTGTTTTTGCTGCTTTAATTGCAGTGTAAATCTCTTGTTTGTTAATCGGTTTGTTAATTTCTGTCAGAATTTCCAGAGGGATTTTTGGGGTCTTAATCTTATCCCAAAATTGCTTCTGTCTTCCTATATCATATTCCTCAGCTTTATATAATTCACTAAAATACTGATGAAAAGTTTTAATGATATCTGAGTTATTTGTGAATCTACCAGTCTTGGTTCTAATAGCCGTCACAGCGTTACGATTAGTTGCTTTGGTTAGCTTAGCCAAAAATTTGGCAGATCTCCCGGCGAAACCACCGTATAGGGCCTTTTGCCTTTGCAGTTCTAAAGCTGTTTTTTGATGGATAAAAATATCTCGCGCTGCTTTGGCATCTATATATTTACGCCATTTCTCATTAGAGTGCTCACTCAAGTAAGCCGAAAACGCATTTTTCACCCGATTATTCGCTTGTGTCTCTTGTTGTTTAACTTTCCTATTACGCTTGCATAGATATGCCTTAATCTTGCCTCTAATTACAGCTTTAGCCGCTTCCCAATATACCTCCGGTTTATCTATATAAGATTTATTGAAGGACTCATATTCTTGCCATTGGTTAATCAACCAATTCTGAAATTTACTGTCATTCAATAAATATTTGTGAAAAAAAATGGTTTGATTGGGGGCTATTAGCCTGTGCGGTGCATTAAGTAGTAATGTAATTACTGCATGGTCTGAGATTGTTATATCTCTGATATCCGCTTTCCAATCTAAACCTGTCATATTATCTGAGACCAGAAAAAAATCTATCCTTGATAAAGAATGGTATCCTTTTGGATAAACATGTAAAAGATCTTAAATCTGGGTTTTGAGCACGCCAAATATCTATTAGCCCCAATTGAGAGCAAAGTTTCTGAAAAATACGAGTCTTCCTGTCCCGTGGAAAAATATATGCTTTATTGTCTCTATCTAGGATAGGATCCGCTACAAGATTAAAATCCCCCGCAACTATAAGATGTTGCCCTATAAATTTATGTAACTGTAATAACATCTTATCCCAAAATACTTTATCCACTTTATTTGGCCCGTAGATATTACATAATACATACCGAATTTTATTAATAGTGACTTCTACAATTCAAAAACGCCCTTCCTGATCTCTCGTGATTGATTCTATTTTGTATTCTAGATAAGAGGATAGCAACGCCTCTTTTACATGATTTAAATGGGGCCGCAATAACCTCTCCCACCCAGTTAGTCTGAAGTTTCAACGATTCTGCTTCTTTTAGGTGTGTCTCTTGGAGAAAGGCTACGTTTGGTTTTAGTTTTGCCAAATGTTTAATTATCGCTTTCCTTTTTATTGGGGAGTTTATACCCCCTACATTCCAAGACGCTAAATTAAAAGTATCTAGCATAGACCCCGAAGGAAAGATTTAATTAGTCGCCCCATTCTACATATAGCGATTATAAAAACGCAAAGGAGCACCAGTGCAGAGAGGGTAGCCGAGGGAGAAGCGAAAGAGAAGAGAGAAAAAAAAAAGGGGGAAAAAAACAAGAATAAAAAGATTGACAGAGTAAAAACTTACCGTTTAAAACATAAACAATAAACTCCATTCTATACATTATTAATCAACATAACAATAACGTTCCCGTTACTTATGATACCTGCTCACTGGATATCCATTTTTTGCATAAAGACAAAGCTTCCTCACTATTATTCGCTACATAGGAGGTTCCTGCCTTATTAATTATAAGTTTGGCGGGGTATACCAATCTAACGTTACATTCAGCTTTCAAGAATTTATCAAAAAAAGAGGCCATTTCCTTTCTCTTAGCCCTGGTTTCGGCAGAGAAGTCTTGAAAAATCCAAATTCTATGAGAATTTAATATTAAGGGCATTAAGTTTTCTATAATAGGTCAAAAATAATATCTTGTCCTGATAATTGACAAACTTAAAAATAATGGGCCTTGGTTTGGAAATTGCACTATTTTCTCTGAGAGGCCCAATTCTGTGGGCTCTCTCGATCAAACAAAAAAGCTCACAGTCCTTTGGACCTTGTTTTTCCTTTTATCCCAAAACTTATATGAGGTGGAATGCACATGTAGCTTTCCTCAATACATTCTCCTTAACGAGGCAACAGACCCCAGACAATATGAGTCCTTCCTTGAATTTTCCAAGTGGCCTTATCGAACCTGCTGCCACGTAAACCCAATCTAGAGAAGCCGGGCTCACTTGCCTTAACCAGCTGCCTCTATAATAATTTGAAAGTCTGATTTTTACTTCCCATAAGACTCTTGATACAATACAGTTTGTAACTCTTGAATAAAACACTTTCCCCACTTGCAATGTTGTATCCACTGGCTCTTGTTATGTAGAGGCCTCCACATTTAAAACAGCTACTCTGGGCATATGTCTCGCACTTTACAATAGTCCAAATTTGTTTGTTGACAAGCAAGATAGGACAAAGTGTTATCCGCACAAGTCTCAATCTAACAATATATTATAGGACTCAGAAAAGCGTGGCATACAAAGCTCTTATTTCAGCTCTGCCCTTCTAATGATTATTCTCTGGGTACCTACTGAAATATTTTTCTTGAATTAGGCAGATTGTCTTGAGTATATCGAGGCAAAACATACATCTGCATACACATACCTAAATTACCGTCCAGCAATAGCCTCCACAGTATTATATGTATCAGGGAGCGTACAAGACTTAACCGCTCCTCCAACCACTCTTACACTGTACCAATTCTACTCACGCTTCCGATGAGTCTTCAAGGTGCCTTAGGAGTCCTCCCATAGCTGTAATTGCAGGCCCGGCACTTACTCCAGACACAGTGCGGTACGCGGCTTACTTCCTCCCCAGCAATACGGCTATGATCAGGCACTGCACCAGGTCAGTATTACCTGAGGTCTGGTCCTGGGGGAGACTTTCCTTCCGGGAGTCCTGTCTTGTCAATCCGATACTTTGTTTTCCAACTCACTGTGAGAGTGCTTGCGATAGAGGGGGCGGGGGCCGTAGGATTTGCCTATCCCCCGCCGACGCTCCAGGAAGCCTCACGAAGCAGGAGCAAAATTGTGTAAGCTCTTTTGAGGCAGGCTCCGCTCTCCTTGTCCGCGTGCTGTAGGCAGTGACTGTTCAAAGCGCCTTACAGCCAATCAGGCCAGCTTCCTCTATATTGCAGCCACACTGTAGATAGTCCGTCTGCTTAGGGCAGGGGTGTCCAAACTTTGCTCTCCAGAGGTTTTGGAACTACATTTCCCATGATGCTCAGCTAGATAAAATGCTGGCTGAGCATCATCGGAAATGTAGTTCCAAAACCTCTGGAGAGCAAAGTTTGGACACCCCTGGCTTAGGGCATCATATTTACTCTATTTAAGCAGAAGAGAAAAAACAATAGTGCAGAGGCGGCATAAGCAGGGGTGTCCAGTGGGTGCAGGTCTGAGATAGAACGGTACAGAGTGGAGCGCTTCAGCGACAAAGCACAAAACTTGCCAATTTTTAGACTTCCCACCGAAATCTTAGGATCATCTACCGGCCCAGGGCTAGCAGAGCCAGGGCAAGGTATTATTCGGTTGAATGGTGATTTTCAGGTTCCCATAAACTTGGACATCGAAGCAAACGGCAGCTACCTGTTGGCTCCGCCCCCAAACGGAAGTCCTTTTTAGATGCATTTTGATATCTGCCAAGATGTAAAATGAAAGCCTATTATCAAATTTTCTTCATTCTCTTGGAATCTTTATTTGAAAAAGCAGAAATGTAAGTTTAGAAGCCAGCCCATTTCTGTTTCACGGCCTAGTTGTGCTTGCAGATTGGTGGCTAAATGCACCCACCATTAAACAAGTGCTATCCAGGATACTGAACCAAAAATTGGCTGGTTACTTAGCTTAGATGAGATGCCTTCTTTTTCAAATAAAGATAGCAAGAGAATTAAGAAAATTGATATTATCCTGGATAGCACTTGTTTAATGGTGGGTGCATTTAGCCACCAATCTGCAAGCACAACTAGGCCGTGAAACAGAAATGGGCTGGCTTCTAAACTTACATTTCTGCTTTTTCAAATAAAGATTCCAAGAGAATGAAGAAAAATTGATAATAGGAGTAAATTTGCATGCTCTATCTGAATCATGAAAGAAAAAAAAATGTGTTCAGTGTCCCTTAAGGAGATATGTGTGTGAGGGAGAGGGGCTTAGATGTTCAGAAGGGGGCTATGTGTGAGAGGGGTTAGAGAGTGAGGAAGTGGTTGTTATTTTTTTCATTATTAAAGGTATAAAAAAAAAACAAATTTTCTTTCATGATTTGGATAGAACATACAATTTTAAACAACTTTCCAGTTTACTTCTATTATCAAAATTGCCTCATTATCTTGTTATCCTTTGCTTAAGGAACAACATTGCACTACTGGCAGCTAACTGAACACCTCTAGTTAGCCAATCACAAGAGACAAATGTGTGCAGGCACCAATCAGCAGCTAACTCCCACTAGTGCAGGATATGTGCATATTCATTTTCAACAAGGGATACCAAGAGAACAAAGTACATTTGAAAATAGAAGTGAATTTAAAAGTGTCTTAAAATGACATGCTCTTTCTAAATCATGCAAATTTTATTTCGACTTCCCTATCTATTTAAGGTGTATGAAATACACTGTGGGATTAATAGAGCAGGAAAAGGTGATCTGAAACATTTTAACTAAATATTACGAGTAAACCCTTTGTCAAAGAGCAATGTCTGTATAATGATATGAAGTTGTGAACAGAAGCACAATCGCATCTGTACAGAGGGTACTGGGTATAAGAAGCAGCCTTACAGCAAGTGTAGTAATACTTCTTTTGGATTTTGTAATTTTACTAATTAGGGTTGCACCGATACCATTTTTCTAAGACCGAGTAGAAGTACCGATACTTTTTTTCAAATACTCACCGATACCAATTACCGATTTTTTTTATGTCATGACAGTTTACCAAGCACAATACAGACTAATGATTTAAGATTGCTTCTTTATAATTATGAACTGTATCTCAAAAGACATGTTTTAATACTAAAACAGTTTTATGTGCTTGTTGTCACAAAGTTCACAGAACATGTTTATAAATATAAATATTACAATAACATATATTAATAACTTCAATAAATAATAGCTGCAGCAGCTGGGGCTGGAAAGCTACAATTTAATTGAAATAAATTTTTATTCATTTTCCATTGGACATAATACAGAACAAATCATGTGATTAAAGATGGACAAAGTCAATATTTCCCATAGTCCATAATATAAAGACTCTGCCCCATCTCATCCCTGCAAGTCCAATAACATAACTTCAAACATTATATTCAAAACATTTATAACTCCCACGAAATCCCCCCCCTCCCCCTCCCCCCCAGGTGTTTCCAAGGCCCATAGCTAAATCCTGGCAAAATCAATACTCTTGTATCAACAGCTAGCTAAATACATTGTCTTTGCATAAGTATTTAGGTGTGGGTGTCGGGTGTCTGGGGTTCTCTACTATTCCCCTCTCCCGTCCTCCTCAGCTTCAACCCTCTCACATCTGATCCTGCCAGCAAATCTATAAGAAGTTATCCTTTCTCAAGATCCAGTAAAACCATATTTTTTGAAACTGCTCATTAGATCCCTGAGACCATGCTGCTAGTTCTGACATTGTGTAGGTGTCTTTAATTTAATCTACTACCTCCCCCCAACTAGGCGCTCCCACCTTCCAATGCCTGGCTATACATATCCGTAAGCATGTACAGAGAGTCTTAATGAAAGTATTGATCGCTGAGTTAAACGCTCTATTTCTTTCGTTTAGTAGTGCCTGAGTTATCGTCAGTGAAATGTTTTCGTCTAGAGTGTTGCTGAGTAACTCCGAGAGCCGCACCCACAGTGGTTGCACTTTCGGACAGTCCCACCACATATGCTTATATGTCCCTCTCTCCTTACAACCTCTGTAACAGGTCCCTGTCCTATCCGAAGTCATGTGCGCTGTCCGCTCAGGAGTAAGATACCATCTGGAAGCTACTTTCAAGCAGTTTTCTCTCATATCTGCACTCAGCATTCCCCTACCCACCTCCGATAGGATGTCATCCCATTTTCCCTTCTCCCTAGTCTCACCAATATCTTTCTCCCATCTTTCCATCAGGGAAGACTTAGAGACAGTTCCCATCTCCTGAAGCAATATATATAATTGTGATATCAGATGCTTTCCTCTAGAGGGGTTTTTGCAAATCTTTTCCAACATGGTCGGGGACCGGCCAGTGCTGTTAGTCAGGTATTTAGTAATAACCGACGAGATCTGTAAGTAGAGGAACCAGTGTACCACATATGGTTGGACTTTATCTTTGATCTGGTTAAATGTGAGTATTGTGTTTCCATCTAGAAAGTCCGCCACCCTATATAATCCCTTATTTTCCCATTTCCCCACAGATTTCCTCAGTTCCCGGGGCATTAAGAATTTCATTGGCATCAATAAGGATTGAGGAGAGTACAGTCTCATTGTTTTAGTAAACTTGTCCCACAAATGTATTGTCTCACATGTTACAGGGGATCTATACGTCAGCGTTTTTGCTTTCAAAGTGGGGTCCCACAAAATATCTGCCTGGTTTTCACACCCAGCTATATCAGCCTCTATTCGTGGCCAAATGACTTCCTTCAGATTTTTCTCTAAAATGGTAGTTTGTGCTAACCTAGAGGCATAGTAGTAGTCTACTAGATTCGGGACTCCTACACCCCCGACCTGTCTATGCTGCTTTAACACTTGTGCTGCTATTCTTGCTTTCCCATCTCCTCTTAAAAAGCGGAGTAGATCTACTTGTAAGGCCTGCAGGTCTGTCAAGGGGACCGCAATCGGTACCGCTCTAAAGAGGTACATGATCCTAGGTAGCACATTCATTTTTAAAGCCGACAGTCTCTCGTACCACGAGAACCTACCCTTTTTCCAATTACTGAGGTCTTTCCTAATAGCTTTATAGAGGGGGACATAGTTTAATCGGTATAAATCTGAGAAATTCCCGTTCAATTTCACCCCTAGATAAGTGATGTGAACCTTTGCCCATGAGATGTTAAAATTCAATTCCATCGTTTTTTTGGTATGAGGGGGAAGGGTGATCGGAAGGGCCTCGCATATGTCTATGTTAACCTTATATCCTGAAATCTCTGAAAACTTCCCCAGAATGTCATATAGGTTAGGTAAAGAGATTAGGGGCTTGGTCAGCGTCAACAAGACATCGTCGGCGAACAATGTCATCTTATAGTCTCCCCCCGCCAAATGTACACCCGATATCTCCCCTGATTGTCTAATGACCGCTGCTAACGGTTCGATGCAAATGGCAAATAAGAGCGGCGATAGCGGGCACCCCTGACGAGTCCCATTCAAGATATCTATGGACCTCGATGTATAACCTGCGGCACCCACCACCGCCGTTGGATTTGAATATATAGCTGTTAAGGCTTTTATAAAGGCCCCCTGAAATCCCATTTTATCTAGCACTTTAAACATATAGTTCCAGTCCACCCTATCAAACGCCTTTTCCGCGTCGAGTGATAGTAGTAATGCTGGCGTCTCAGTTTTCGCTAAGTAGTCTATTAGGGTCACTATTCTCCGCACATTATCTGGGGCTTCCCGCTCTTTGATAAATCCCACCTGGTCTTGATGAACCAGGGAGGGAAGAATCAATTTCAATCTATTCGCCATAATTTTTGTAAAAATTTTAAGATCTGTATTTATCAGCGATATAGGCCTATAATTTTGGCAAAGTTTCGAATTCTTTCCCACCTTAGGTATTACCACAATCTTAGCTTGTAGCATTTCTTTAGGGAGCTCCCCCCCTGCCAGGATTTCATTGTAGAATGTAAGTAGGTGGCCTACCGAACAATTTGTAATATTCCCCTGTAAGACCATCGGGGCCCGCTGCTTTCCCTGTCTTCAAGTCTTTGATAACCGTCAGTATTTCTATGGCCGTAATTTTCGCGTTAAGTTGTGTAAGGTCAGAGTCCTGGATTACCTGTAAGTCAGCCTGTCGTAAAAAATTGTCTATTTGTGTCGTAAGGTCCCCCGAAGCCACCTTTTTCCCATCATACAAATCCTCATAATATTGGGCAATGGTTTCATTTATCTCCTGAGGGTTTGAGGTGGGAGCACTGTTTGGTTTCTGAATGGAAGGTATAGCAAAAAATTTAGTTCTCTCCCTTAATTTAAACGCCAAATATTTGTCAGGCTTATTCGCATATACATAATAGTGCGCCCTCAGTTTCAAAGCCGCTCGGATAGAGAATTCATTTAGGATTTTAGATCATTCCTGTCTTTTGGACTGGAGGGTCTTATATATCCTAGTTGATAAGGTACGTCTATGCTCTCTCTCAAGTGTCTCAACCTCCCCCTGGAGGGCATTAACTAATTGTGATGACTTTTTCAACAACATCGACTTCTCTTTAATGAATAGGCCTCTCATAAAGGGCTTGTGTGCCACCCATGTTATTAGAGGGTTGCTTGTGGACCCCACGTTTATCTGCCAGTATTCCTTCAATGCTTTGGTTACTCTCTCATGTATCTCTGGATTCCTAAGGAGTGTTGCATTATATGTCCACGACCTTTGTCGTGTGAAGTTTATTATACCCGATAGCTCCAAAGTCACTAAGGAGTGGTCTGACCAAACGCACGGCTGTGTTCTTGATGCAACCAAGTTAGGAGTCATGATTTGACTCACGTATATATAGTCTAATGTTGAGTACGATTGGTGTGCCGGCAAGTAGTATGTATAGTCATGTTTGGAATTGCCTACTGCCGTCCAAGAGTCTATAAGGCTATGAGCTCCCAGTGATTCTCTAATGGACTTAATAATAGCATTGTGCCTGTGTTGTTTACTCGTCATCCCTTTGGGTCCCCCCCCTGAGAAAGAGGACATAGATACATTAAAATCCCCTGCTAAAATGACTCTATCTTGTGACCACTGGGTGAGATGATGTGATATTTGCCGAAAAAAGGTATTCTGTGTCTCATTAGGTGCGTAAATATTACATAATGTGATTTTGATATTCTGAATCGTGCCCCGAACAATTACAAACCTGCCTTCCTTATCTCTAGTTACTTTGTCCAGGATAAAGTCTAATGACTTATGTAATAATATTGTCACCCCCTTTTTTTGGCGTCCGTCGTGGAGTGGAAGTGATGTGGAAATTGGTGCGACCAATATTTTGGTATTGTCTGGGAAATGAAGTGTGTTTCCTGAAGGAAAATAATGTTTGCTTTTAGTTTCAGATAGTGCGTCATGGCCGTGCGTCTCTTATTATCTGTATTAAGTCCCCTAACATTATGAGAAATCAATTTTAAATTATGTGACATTGCCATTTCTCCCAATACCTTTCAGTATGTCCCATATAGTTATCACGTCAACCAAGCTCTCACCGCCCTGAGACCCCCCTCCTACTTCCTTGCCCCCAGACACCTGAATCACCCTCTCACCTTGTCTTCTCTCCTGTTCTGCCATCTTATACTTACTAGGAAACACCTGGTATAAAAAAAAAAACACATTAAATAACAATAAAAAAAACTTTCAAAAACATAAACTGTTTTGGTCCTTTTAGGACTCCACCACATATTGTACCTAAGTGCAGTTACATTCATAAATAGTTATTGTGGCAAGATATGATATTAGAATGTACAGAAACAAATAAAACATTAAGAGGTCATTTACATTTTTCCCTTTACAGTATAGTCAGTGGATCAGCAACTAATTGTGATAAAATAACCCTACTTTTTCCTCACTGGAAGACAGACTTTGTCTAATATTAACAGTTACATTGTATTTTAACTAACATAGTGTCATAACTTACAAGTATGGCCCAATGTTCAAGGGCCCACATGGTGATCAACATATCCCCCCAACCTTCTCCTACAAGACATTAAACTTTACAACCCTTATTTCCTTAGAGAACAAGAAAGAAAAAAGGAAACATAAAGTGAATACAGCTTTAGTATACTTATCTATCCATCGTCCCTTTCTTTAATAACCTTCAGGTAATCACATAGAGTTCCTCCCCTCTAAAAGGGGGTGTACCCAAATAAGGGACATGTGTCCTTCCTCTTCATCTTTTGTTGATGTGACCCAAACTCCTCAAGTTTTCCGTTTCTTTTCTGGTATCCTGGTCCATTGCTTCTGTCGGGTTTTATTCCCCTGACTGAGTTGGTCTGAGGGACCTCCCTGTTGTGAAAGATCCGGAGGCTCCATCTTTAGCTTACGACATACTTCTGGAATCTCCCACGGTTCTTTAATGAAGAATGACTTGTTCTCCCACGTTATGTGGAGGGCAAAAGGAAACCCCCATCTATATGGGACCTGATTTTTCCTTAGTAAAGAAGTTAAAGGCAGAAGAGAGCTTCTTCTGTGTAGTGTCCTCAAGCATAAATCCTGGAAGAACTGAATAACATTGCCCTGATACTTAAATGTTGGGTTCTTCATTGCTGCAGCTAGTATTTCTTCCTTTTCTTGAAAGCGTAGCATCCTTATGATGACATCTCTGGGAGGTTCTTCCCCCTTAGGCTTGGGCCTGAGTGCCCAATGTGATCTTTCCATCTGGAATTTCTCCTCTCCAGCTGAGCCAGTGATGGAATGAAAAAGGTTGAGCAAATATGCACTCAGCTCCTTAGGGCCAATTGATTCTGGGACTCCTTTTAGCCGCAGATTAGATCTGCGGCTCCGATTTTCTAAATCTTCCAGCTTGTCATATATATCCTCAATGTCCGCCTGTTGGGAGGAGACCTTTTCTGTCATTTCATTTAGACCTTCCACCATAGAGTCTCCGCTTTCCTCTAGGGTGTTTACTCGAGATCCTAAATCTACTACCTCCTTTTTCAGCTCTGCTATACTATTGGTCACAGAGTTTTGCAAGCTTTCCATTTTTTCCAAAAGTTTCTCAAAGTTCGTATTTATGTCCCGCTTGGAGACCAGGTGATCCAAATCAGCCTTAGTTATGGGCCTTGTATCTGTTGTCCCTTCTGTGGGATGCTCATCCATATCCCTCTCTTCATCAGAATGCTGTGCTTGTATATCAGAGGCTTTATCCCCCTTTGCGGGTCTGAAAAAGAGGCTAGAGGCCGATTGTTTGCTTAGAGGGTTCACCTTAGTATTCTTTCTGGCAGCCATTTTGGCGCGTCACTGATGCAAATGTAAGAATTATAAGTACTGTCCTTTAGCGGTATCACAGGCCAAACCTCCTCCTTTATCTTCTAACAGGCAAAAATAGACAAGTAATGTATATTTACTCCTTTGAGTATAGAGTTGATAACTGTAGAGCCAGGGAGAAGGGTGCTATATGTAATGACAAGTTGCAGACTGTTTAAATCATAATTTCCTTCACAGTTTCAAGTATATGGGAGATTACATATTTGCTGTTACAAGATGTGGGATTTGCTTCCTCCTCCTCTCCTCCAACACATTAATAAACATTCTCACAGTCTGTCTTTCTTGACCCTTTCAGTGGATCCTTCAGGGCCCCAAGTATATTAAAACAAGCAGCTTGTTCCCCTATAGTTATCCCTAGGGAAAGTTCACCACGCTGTTCTCTCTGTATTCATATAAGTTATATGGGCCTGTGTGACATCTCTCATTCACTGCATTAATATAACTGCAGCATGCAGAGTTTGTATAATTTTGTCTTTCTTATCCCTGGCAGCTTGTTACTGTTTGCATCCTCTATCTCCCCCGGTTCATTCTTTGTAAATGTCCCTCTTTTTCATTGTAGCTATGTCTCCCATTAAAGGTTATGTGGCCCCAGAAGCTATTCTGTTTATTTATCCAGACCCCCTTGCTATGCAGGTCTGTGTCAGCTAGGCCTTTATCACTCCGTAGCTTAGGAGCTGCAGAAGCCAACCTCACCCTCTTCCTCCTTCACTTGCCGCTTATTTACATCTGTCTCCTTCTGGTTGAGACCCTTTATTATGATTTTAAGCCTCTTACCCACCTCCGCTATAGAGTTCTGCAGCCGCTGCAGCCTTTTCTTAAGAAAGTTTCTCCACGTGGGCTGTGAAAATGGCGACCGGCCTTCCTGTCAGAAGTCTCCACTAAATCTTGCTTAACACTGAAAGAGTCTTTGCTCCGATGTCTGTAGAGTAGTGTCTGGATGTTCTGCACCACATACGCTCACATTCTGTGTCTCTGATGTGCCTGTAGCACTGATTTCTTGCCTTTATTCTCCTTCTCCTGCACGGAGCTCTCAGCTTAAGAAGCCATTCCCTTGCTGCTCCAGACTCCGCCCCCGAAAGCTACAATTTAAAGGGGTGATTACTGGATGCAATTGGGTTGTAAGGTGCCTATATAACTCATCAATCTGACATTTGTACCTAATACAAAGTAATATAATTTAATTCTGAAAATAATATTGGGGAAGGAGTATCCCAGTAATCCCCTTTGAGAAAAATTGGGCATTTGCATTCTACTGACTCAACAGAAAATAGGGCTGGTCTTCATATTTTTCCAGGGCTGCTTTTTATTCCCAGTCCAGCCCTGGCTAAGGATGTTCCTCAGAGTACAGTATGTTTTGAGCATAGTTGTGCAAGATGAGAACTAGCAGTATAACAGGCAATCTAGCAATTAGAGTAATTTTTCAAAAGTTAGTGGCAAGTTCTTTTTAAGGAACAGAAGCATCTCTGCATGTTCAGCTATAAGTCTGTTTCTTTTATTAGTAAGGACGTTTGACGCTAAGCTGAACAGTCTTTCACTTTCACACTACTGCACGGGTCATAAAGATATTTTTTGGCCATTAAATCTCAGTTTATTAACTGCCCAGTATGTCAGGGGTTTGTCTGAATGAGGTACAGAGATCTCTCCCAGGTAGGCTTCCAGCTGTATAGTAGCAGCTTTTGGGGCACTGCTCTCAAACGTACAATAATAAAAATAACAGCAATTTGTATTAGCAGAACAGAAGTGAACAATTTTTTAGTTAAGTCTCCACTCCAGCTTAAAATGAAATGGGAACATCCAGTTTGAAAAACGCCACAAGATGGCGTATGTGTAGGATTTGGAGGTATCGGTTTAAGTATCTGTGCCTTTGCATGAGTACAAGTACTCATGCAAATACTTGGTATCGGCACCGATACCGATACTAGTATCGGTATCGGTGCAACCCTATTACTAATCTATGTGATGCTTTATTGCACAGATTTAAGCATCATTATATATTTAATCCTAGGATACACTTATTCAGGGAAATAGTCTGGGTGGACATGAGCAGGACAGACTGATTCAAGGTTATTGTCCCATGCATGCACCAACAGAACTGATGGATTCAGGGGCGCAGTCTGGGTGGTGTATGGGCAGGACTGACTGATTCAGGAGCACAGTCTGGGTGTTGCATGAGCAGGACTGACTGATTCAGGGGCACAATCTGGGTGGTGTATGGGCAGGACTGACTGATTCAGGGTTATTGTCCTACGCATGCACCAACAGAACTATGAGCCTGAATCAATAGTCTGGGTGGACATGAGCAGGACAGACTGATTCAGGGTTATTGTCCCATGCATGCACCAACAGAACTGATGGATTCAGGGGCGCAGTCTGGGTGGTGTATGGGCAGGACTGACTGATTCAGGGGCGCAGTCTGGGTGGTGTATGGGCAGGACTGACTGATTCAGGAGCACAGTCTTGGGTGGTGCATGAGCAGGACTGACTGATTCAGGAGCACAGTCTGGGTGGTGCATGAGCAGGACTGACTGATTCAGGGGCACAGTCTGGGTGGTGTATGGGCAGGACAGGCTGATTCAGGGGCAAAGTCTGGGTGGTGTATGGGCAGGACAGGCTGATTCAGAGGCACAGTCTGGGTGGTGTATGGGCAGGACAGGCTGATTCAGGGGCACAGTCTGGGTGGTGTATGGGCAGGACAGGCTGATTCAGGGGCACAGTCTGGGTGGTGTATGGGCAGGACAGGCTGATTCAGGGGCATAGTCTGGGTGGTGTGTGGGCAGGACAGACTTATTCAGGGGCACAGTCTGGGTGGTGTATGGGCAGGACTGACTGATTCAGGGGCACAGTCTGGGTGGTGTATGGGCAGGACTGACTGATTCAGGGGCAAAGTCTGGGTGGTGTATGGGCAGGACAGGCTGATTCAGGGGCAAAGTCTGGGTGGTGTATGGGCAGGACAGGCTGATTCAGAGGCACAGTCTGGGTGGTGTATGGGCAGGACAGGCTGATTCAGAGGCACAGTCTGGGTGGTGTATGGGCAGGACAGGCTGATTCAGGGGCATAGTCTGGGTGGTGTATGGGCAGGACAGGCTGATTCAGGGCCACAGTCTGGTGGGTCAGATAACCCCTGTAGTTAAGGGGTTATCTATCTTTTTAAACAATAAAAAATGATGTAGACTGTCCCTTTAACAAATCCTGTGATCCAGGGAGCTACTCAGTATTTTACATCTGCTTCATGACATATCGGCTTATTCTGCATATTCCTGTATACAGCCAACCTCTTGCTTTTTAGATGCTATTACATTAAAGGGACACTGTACCCAAAATTTCTCTTTCGTGATTCAGATTGAGCATGACATTTTAAGCAACTTTCTAATTTACTCCTATTATCAAATTTTCTTCATTCTCTTGGTATCTTTATTTGAAATGCAAGAATGTAAGTTTAGATGCCGGCCCATTTTTGGTGAACAACCTGGGTTGTCCTTGCTGATTGGTGGATAAATCCATCCACCAATAAAAAAGTGCTGTCCAGAGTACTGAAACCAAAAAAAAGCTTAGATGCCTTCTTTTTCAAATAATGATAGCAAGAGAATGAAGAAAAATTGATAATAGGAGTAAATTAGAAAGTTGCTTAAAATTGCATGCTCTTTCTGAATTACAAAACAAAAAATTTGGGTACAGTGTCCCTTTAATGTATCTCTGATAACATTTGACTCATGCTTTATAAATATTGTCACATTTTATCACTGTATGTATTACTTGCTCTACATGCAGCTGGTCACATGTGTAGTATTAGATTGTGCATAAGTAAAATAAACAAACATGTTTTATATGACATAATCGGCTCTTTACCATAATATAAATACAGGAAGAGCTCAGATTATTTCTCATCTCTCATGTTGCTGTTTTCCTTTCTTTTGTAGGTGTCACATTTATAAAATCTGACTCAGTCACTGATGATAAACAAGATGAACAAATACAGGAAGCAGATAGCAGAGCAGTTCCTGAGTCAGGCCCTGAGCATCATTTGCCTGCTGACCGGAGAGGTAAAAGCTGCTGGTGAATGTCATGTGACACTGGTCCTATTTACTGTGCTGCTTCTGATACACCGGACCCATCTGACTAATTCAAACTTCACTTCACCCAGACTATCTCTCTAACCTTAACCCCTTAACGACCACGGACGTACGCCACACGTCCTCAAAAAAAATACAGTTAATGACCGAGGACGTGTGGCGTACGTCCTTGGTCTGGAAAGCAGCTGGAAGCGATCCTGCTCGCTTCCAGCTGCTTTCCGGTTATTGCAGTGATGCCTCAACATCGAGGCATCCTGCAATAACCCCCCTTGGCCATCCGATGCAGAGAGAGCCACTCTGTGGCCCTCTCTGTACCGGACATCGATGGCCGGTTTCGTTGGTGGGTGGGAGCCAGTCTGGGAGGCGGGTGGGCGGCCATCGATGGGCCGTATGATGTGGAGGGGGGCGGGATCGTGGGCGGGAACGCCGGGGGCGCGCGCGGGGGTAGGAAGCGGGTGGGAACCGCTACACTACAGAAAAATGATGGGAGAAAAGTGGCAGTGATTGCCAAAAATATTTAAATATATGGAGATCTGAGAGATCTGGGAGGGGTGGTGGGTTGGTCTTTTGGGGGGGGGCAAGCTACACTACAGAAAATTATATAAAAAAAAAATAATAAAACATATTTTACTATAAACTGGGTACTGGCAGACAGCTGCCAGTACCAAAGATGGCTACTAATAAGTTAGAGGGGGATGGGTAAAGAGCTGTTTGGGGGGTATCAGGGAGGTTGGGGGCTAAGGGGGGATCCTCCAGAGCAGCATATGTAAATATGCCTTTTTTTAAATTTATTTTTTATCAAGGATAGCTTTTTTTTTTAGTACTGGCAGACTTTCTGCCAGTACTTAAGATGGCGGGGACAATTGTGGGGTGGGGGAGGGAAGAGAGCTGTTTGGGAGGGATCAGGGGGTGTAATGTGTCAGGTGGGAGGCTGATCTCTACACTAAAGCTAAAATTAACCCTGCAAGCTCCCTACATGCTACCTAATTAACCCCTTCACTGCTAGCCATAATATACGTGTGATGCGCAGCGGCATTTAGCGGCCTTCTAATTACCAAAAAGCAACGCCAAAGCCATGTATGTCTGCTATTTCTCAACAAAGGGGATCCCAGAGAAGCATTTACAACCATTTGTGCCATAATTGCACAAGCTGTTTGTAAATGATTTCAGTGAGAAACCTAAAATTGTGAAAAATTTTACTTTTTCTTTTATTTAATCGCATTTGGCGTTGAAATGGTGGCATGAAATATACCAAAATGGGCCTAGATCAATACTTAGGGTTGTCTACTACACTACAATAAAGCTAAAATTAACCCTACAAGCTCCCTACATGCTCCCTAATTAACCCCTTCATTGCTGGGCATAATACACGTGTGGTGCGCAGTGGCATTTAGCGGCCTTCTAATTACCAAAAAGCAATATTAAATCCATATATGTCTGCTATTTATGAAAAAAGGGGATTCCAGAGAAGCATTTACAACCATTTGTGCCATAATTGCACAAGCTGTTTGTAAATAAATTCAGTGAGAAACCTAAAGTTTGTAACAAAATGTGTGAAAAAGTGAACAATTTTTTTTATTTGATCGCATTTGGCGGTGAAATGGTGGCATGAAATATACCAAAATGGGCCTAGATCAATACTTTGGGATGTCTTCTAAAAAAAAATATATACATGTCAAGGGATATTCAGGGATTCCTGGAAGATATCAGTGTTCCAATGTAACTAGCGCTAAGTTTGAAAAAAAAGTGGTTTGGAAATAGCAAAGTGCTTCTTGTATTTATTGCCCTATAACTTGCAAAAAAAGCAAAGAACATGTAAACATTGGGTATTTCTAAACTCAGGACAAAATTTGGAAACTATTTAGCATGAGTGTTTTTTGGTGGTTGCAGATGTGTAACAGATTTTGGGGGTCAAAGTTAGAAAAAGTGTGTTTTTTTTCCATTTTTTCCTCATATTTTATATTTTTTTATAGTAAATTATAAGATATGATGAAAATAATGGTATCTTTAGAAAGTCCATTTAATGGCGAGAAAAACGGTATATAATATGTGTGGGTACAGTAAATGAGTAAGAGTAAAATTACAGCTAAACACAAACACTGCAGAAATGTAAAAATAGCCTTGGTCCCAAACGGTCAGAAAATGGAAAAGTGCTGTGGTCATTAAGGGGTTAACTTCACCTCACCCAGATCATCTCACCCAGACCTTCTAACTAACCCTAACTATAGCTCACCGAGATCATCTCACTAACCCCGACTTCAGCTCACCCAGGCCATCACTCTAACCCCCGACTTCAGCTCACCCAGGCCATCGCTCTAACCCCCGACTTCAGCTCACCCAGGCCATCGCTCTAACCCCCGACTTCAGCTCACCCAGGCCATCGCTCTAACCCCGACTTCAGCTCACCCAGGCCATCGCTCTAACCCCGACTTCAGCTCACCCAGGCCATCGCTCTAACCCCGACTTCAGCTCACCCAGGCCATCGCTCTAACCCCGACTTCAGCTCACCCAGGCCATCGCTCTAACCCCGACTTCAGCTCACCCAGGCCATCGCTCTAACCCCGACTTCAGCTCACCCAGGCCATCGCTCTAACCCCGACTTCAGGTTCCCCTGTACACCACTCCACTGTAAATCCTACCCAGCATCCCCTGCACAACACAACTATACACGCTAAAACCTCTCTTGCATCCAATGTTGCCTGGAAAACCTTCAACTACTAAACCTGTCGTCACTGTCAAGCACACAGGGTCCACCTCACCACCCCCAACACCTAGGAACTGCAAAACCATCCATTGTAAAACATCCCCAACACTCAGGGTCTCCTGCACAATCCTTCATTGCAAAACCTCCACCAGCAACGAGGGGCTCATGGACCCTTAACTAAAAATGAAATGTCCCTCCCAAGCCCTACTAAATAGCCCCTGTGGCAAAAACTTCCTCCAGAACCCAAGGGTCCCCCTGCATAATTCCCAAAAACACAAACAAATATAAAACGCTAGTTCCCAAGGGCTAAATTGCAAGACCCCAGTATCTGAGTAATCTCCTATCACCTAAAGACTCAACTCTAGGGTCCCCAAAACAGACCCCCCCCCCCCCACAGGTTATATTTTACATTAATTGATGATACTGCAATGTCTTCATTTTTGATTGAAGCTCATGTCCTCAGTCTTCAGAAGCTTCAAACCACTGAAGTCCCACAAAGTAATTCAGTCAGTTACGTTACTTTGCGATGATCAAGACTGTGAAGAAAACCCCATTAATTTAACGAGTTTTAGAAGCAAATGAAAACTGGAGAAATTTTAGTCCAGGGAAATAGTCTGATGATTTTCTCTTCTATATTTAATAGGAATATGTTGTTGTGAAGAAGAGGCCCTCCCACAGCAGCATTCACCGGCAGAGCAGAGAGGTGAGAACTGCTGGGGAATGTAACATTATATCAGAGTCAGGTGACAGTGTCTCCCTTCACTGATGCATCTGGCCCTCTGTGTATTTCCTACCTTCTGTCTGTGTCTCTGCATGTTCTCAGTAACATTATCCCCCAACAGCAGCATTCACCAGCTGAGAGGAGAGGTGAGCACTGCTGGGGAATGTATCAGAGGCAGGTGACAGTGACTCCCTTTACTGACGCATCTGGCCCTGTGTGTATTTAATACCTTCTGTCTGTGTCTCTGCATGTTCTCAGTAACATTATCCCCCAACAGCAGCATTCACCAGCTGAGAGGAGAGGTAAGCACTGCTGGGGAATGTAACATTATACATAGTGATGCCCTTTACTGATGCATCTGGCCCTGTGTGTGTATTTCCTACCTTCTGTCTGTGTCTCTTCATGCTCTCAGTAACATTACCCTGGCTCTGTCAGTAAAAGTGTGTGACAGAACCAGTACCTGAATAAAGCAGTTTTTATTGGAACCTGTGCTACTACTTTTTGTATTTTCTGTTATTACTGGGGTTTCTGCAGGGATCCTGTAGTCTGCACACAGAGATTGAGGGCACATGTGCTGACCATATTTATGTATCTGGAGAACCAGTCCCTGTCTCAGTGCTAAGGCTCTGATATTCAAAGGTTCTCCAGCTTGGAAAGAAATTGCAGATCACACTTTACATGGGCTGAACTCACTGAATAGTCAAAAGAAAAAGGTCAGAACTCTCCAGCACTGCAAGATCTTTTTAATTTTTATATATTGCTCATATCAATTTTTCTTTGTTCTCTTGGTATCTTTATTTGAAAAGAAGGAATGTAAGTTTAAGAGCCCCCCATTTTTGGTTCAGAACCTGGGTAGTGCTTGATGATTGGTGACTAAATGTAGCCATCAAACAGCAAGCGCTACCCAGGATGCTGAAGCAAAAATTGGCAGCTCCTAAGCTTTCAGTCCTGCCTTTTCAAAAAAGACACTAAGAGAACGAAGGAAAATTGATAATAGGACTAAATTAGAAAGTTGCTTAAAATTGCATGCTCCATCTGGATCATATCCCTTTAAGCTTTTCACTTTCTAATTTATATTTTAATACATTTAGATTTAGCTCTAGCAATGATTTTACACATTCTAATTATGTTTTGAATATATATAATCCTGATTATAGGCCGCACCCTTAAAGTTTGGTGCCATTTTAAAGAAATTAAATTTTTAACACATTACTGCCTTTCATACACATTACTTCCTCCTCTTAACCCACTCAGCCTCCTTCCCTCACACAGTGCCCACTACTCACCCTATTAACTACCTACCTCACACAAGCCTCCCCTCAGCCCTCCACACCCTCTTAGCCCCCTTCTTCTTAAAACAACCCCTGTTAAAGTATCTCTCACGCTGTGTCAATGGTGATATTCTCTTTAGTGACCGGTTAACAGGCAAATGTGCCCAGATAGCCCAGCTATTTCAAGGTAACAACTGTGTAACAGGTCCTGTTCTCTTACCTTCCCCTTTAACGGTTCATCATCACACACAACGATTAGGGAAAACAGGATAAGTGACAGTTGTCCCTCTAGCTGCTAGCTGTACCTCCAACAGGTTCTCACCAGCATCACTTTCTCTAGGGACCTCTGCGGTTAACGTCTCAGAGTTGTCAGACCCGCTGTGATATCACTGACTCTCTGGTCGGCAAACACTCCCACAGTATAGCTCCCAAACCACAATGAAAGTAGGGGGAGTTCACTCCCAAGCGTTGTGCTGGCATGGTGGCTCAGAGTCTGGCTGTGTCCCAGATCTGGGCTCTTGCTCTCCTGCTTAAACTCGCTGCTCCTGAGTGCAGCTTTGAGTGTGGGGTCATGCAGATTGTCACTGCAGGAGCTTCGGTTGATGGTGGCGGCGGCCAGCGGTGTCTCCAGGAAGCCCAGTGTAACAGTCCGACTCTGATGACATCATCAAACTGCTGCAATTGATTGTGGTTATCATGGATACCATGTCAACGCTGTTAGAGAGAGTGGGTCATAACCGTCAACAGTAGCGATCCAGTACTGATGTTATTGCAGATCCGTGAGGCACAAATTCTCCCTGAAACAAAAACAGCGCTTCCGTCCAACACAGACAATTCAAGGTACTTACCTATACCAGTATTTTTATGGTATTTTGTGCAACATCCCGATTATAGACCGCATCCCTAGTTTAAAGACTTGCATTTGGGGAAAAGTGCGGCCTATACTCGGGACAATACGATATATATATATATATAAGATCTAAAGACCGCTGCTTCATGAATACGATCGGGTTGATTGGCATCCCTTGCTAGCGGCCACAAGAACTGCTGGTGCAATGATAAATGCCGACAGCGTATGATGTCGACATTTATCGATGTGCGGCGGACACGGTTCGCTATAGCGGATTATGTCCATCTGCACAATGATAAATGGACCTATATGTATGTATGTATGTATGTATGTATGTATGTATGTATATATATATATATATATATATATATATGTTCCTCGTTTGCAAGAAGGCACTCACTGGTCTTTAGAGAAAACAATTTTTTAATTCATATCAAAAAGCAAATACATCCATAACGTTTCGATGTCGTTATGACATCTTTATCAAATGTTCTGCCAGTATCCATATCATAGAACAATCATGTCCCCAAAGTAGAAAAAATCGCTAACATAATACCTCTAATACCCATCTTATATAAACACATCTCTAAATCTTCCCGCTCTGCAAATCACCAACCTCACCTCTGACGTCATCAAGCGTGAGCGTGAAGCGTCATTCGGATCCGATTGGCTACATATTTCCATGGCAACCGTGTATACACAGTCCACAGTGCGTCTTACACATCCGCCCCCACTGATGTCATCGCGCAACAGCGTGATTTCAACATATCAGTATTGGCTGGTCAGCTACCGGTTGTCATGGGAACATTCAACACAAAAACAAAACATGCCGTATAAGTCCTAGATTAAAAGCGCATGTGTGTGAATGGGCATCGATCAATACTCCAGCTTTAAAACAAAAGCACGATCTATGTGAAGCACAACAGTGCTCTTCAAATACAGACCCATCAAATTATTTGACATTGATCGATACCACTTCAACACATAACACTCCAGACAAAAGGACAATATTTACAGTGAAATAAAAACAACATAGCTGTTTAGCAGATACATCCTATGCTAACAATTTGCAATTCCTATATGACATTATTAACACTTTATTATCTTATTCATAATCCTTAGTATGTACACTTTGCTCTATTGCTATATACAGTTGTCATACATTAGTTACCACCTTCCTTCATGCCTTTTAGAATAGATAGAAACCAGTGTGTACCCACTAGAATGAAAATTCATGTAGGATCCTGGAACTTATTCTCACATATTGGAGTGGTAAATTGGAATATATGTCCATGGTCAGTCTATGGGTTATTTAGTGTAAAACGGTCCAAAGTCCAGATAGGTGTTCAATCCCTTGGGTATAACAGTATCCAGCATATGAATCCATTTAGTCTCCCTCTGAAGCAGTCGGTTTGCTCTATTACCACCCCTAGATAGTGGTGGGATGTGGTCAATAACCATCGTTTTCATGCTAGAAACACTATGTCTGTGTTGCACAAAATGGCGTGCTACTGGCTGGTCTGAATCGCCTGATTTTAAGGCTTCTCGGATGGCACACCGATGATTTGCCATCCTATCCCTGAAGCTTGTGACGGTTTTTCTGATATATACCAGGGAACATGGGCAAATCAACATGTAAATAACATGTGTGCTGGTACAGGTAAGTCGATGGCGAATAGTGTAGCGCTTGTTCGTATGGGGATGTTGAAAGGTCTTCCCTTTTATCATGCCGTTGCATGTCGTACAACCACCACAGGTAAAACAGCCTTTACTTGAGGGCTTCAGCCATGTATCCTTCTGGTAACAGCTGACTGGATCAGTTTTCACCAGTAAATCACGTAAATTGTCAGCCCGCCTATGCACCATACATGGTGGCCTGGTACCATAAAAAGGGAGCGTCATATCGGTTTCCAGAATCGACCAGTGTTGACGTACAGATCTAGATAGTTCCCCACTCATTGGAGTGTAAGTGCTGATAAAATTCTGTTGTGTTGTGGTAATATCTTTTGGTTTATTTGCATGTGTGGCTGTGCCATCCAATAGCTCCATTCTTACACCATGGACCATTTTACCATCATAACCCCTCTTTATCAACTTTATTTCCATCTCATCGAGTTGTCTCAACATAGTGGGTACATCACTGTTGTTGCGGATGACCCTAGTGAGTTGTGATTTCACTAACCCTGTTTTTTGGTGTCTCGGGTGAAAGCTATTTGCTTCCAACAAAGAATTACGGTCCGTTTCTTTGGTATATAATGATGTACCAAAGACATATTGCTCATCATTCTGTACCTTAATAATATTAAGGTCCAAAAAATGCACCTCAGTCTCACTGTACTCAAGTTTAAATCTGATGGGACAGTCCATGGAGTTCAAACATGACACCCATTGCTTCAATTCAATTGCATCACCTCTCCACACCAGGAACACGTCATCAATATAAAGTACATAGTACCTGATGCGGGGATGAGGCTTCATGGCTTGTTGTTCGTACCATGCCATGTACAAATTAGCATATGAGGGTGCCATGTTTGAACCCATGGCTGTCCCAGAGATTTGTAAGTAATAGTCACGTTCAAACTTGAAGTAGTTCTTGTCAAGGCACAACATAACCAATTCACACAAAAATTCCACAGGTGGGCCCTCATATAGAGGATTGTCAGTCACCATGGACCTGACAGCCCCCCCCCCCTCATGAGGGATGGAGGTGTAAAGGCTGTCAACATCCATGGTGACCAACAAGTCATCAGCACATAAATCAGTGTAACTCCTAAGGGTTTGTATCAGACTTGCTGAATCCTGTAGGTATGCAGAATGCTTTTAACCACAGGTTGTAGATGGAAGTCAATAAACATAGACTGGATAACAAAGAATCTCTGGCAGACACAATTGGTCTGCCAGGAGGATTTTCAAGAGTCTTGTGTACCTTTGGCAACAAGTATAGCACTGGAATTTTTGGATAATCAGTTATTAAGAAATCAGCTTCATGCTCAGATAATATCCCTGACTCCAAACCCATACGTATCTGCTGATCAATGATTTTTTTTATATATACCTGTGGGGTTACCCTTAAGTTTCAGATATACTCCAGTGTCTGAGAGTTGACGCAGAGCTTCCGCTCTGTAGTCTATATAATCTTGTATGACTATAGAGCCACCTTTGTCCGCAGGGCGGATAATGATTGAATTATCATCACTCAAGGACTTAATAGCTAGCCTCTCATCAGCATTTAGGT